>NC_135784.1:255254427-255506927 GCF_051106095.1 Pogona vitticeps | reverse complement strand
AGTAATATTATGATAGGAGCCAATATTGTATACTAAAATACATATATGAATGGTTTGAATGATCGGAAGATGTGTGGAATTTTGGGGGACAACTGGGAAGACACCAAGATGCAAAAAACAAATAATTGTAAGCAACCCATGTAACACGATGTTTGATAAGCATGAACCAAATATAGATAAATTGAAAAACCGATAAAATGTATTTTAAAAACAAACAAGTGGTAGAAGGAGGAGAATGATATTTGTTGTTCCTTCCCTGACATTCTACCAGCATGAGCCTAGTAGGAGGTTGGATTCATTAGAAGCTCTATCATCAAAGAAATCCATCCTACCAGTAGGATTGCTTTATATGGGTTACTTAATATTAATTTCAGAACAACTGCAATTTCTGTGCTGTTGTTTATAAGACTTGCAGTCATCTTGGACCCACTCATTTGGCTCCCTCCCATGTTGCATTTTTCTAATACGCAGTGTTAAACAACATGGGCTATGTGCAGGATATACATTTTGGTTTTCAATGTGTCGTTTTACCTATGCCTGCTGCATGGAAGGTTGTTTTGCTTTTGATAGTTGTCTACAGATATTGTTTCAATACTCAGGTATCAATTTCAGATGTTTTAATGTGCGTCCAAAGAACAGACATGTGGAGGCAGCCGTCGCTCAGCTTCATTTCTCACATGCACTTTCCTTATGCTATCTGAAAAGACTGCAGCATATGCAACTGCATATGTGAAAAGATTTTTTATTCAAGGACCCTGAAAAAGCAGAGGAGCAGAAGGGATCTCTTTTATATATAGAATTCTTTGTGCCATAATCTTCTGCTTCTGGATAATATAATGAATAGGCATACCTCGAGGATGGGCCCTGCCTATTTTATTAATTCCCTGGATGTCCATTTTATTAATTTCATTTATGCCATTCTTCAGTTGTCTATGTTAATTTTATGTGCCTCAAAGCATCTGAATATTGATTCTTTGGAGGTATATACTACTTTGTACATTATATAGTTAGCTCTCAAATATGCAAGAATACCAAAATAAAGAATCTTCCTGAATAGTTGTGTGTGTGTGTGTTCTCCACATATAATGCTGGAAGCCTGTTGGCATTGCTAATATGTACGCCTATGTAAAGACAAAGTTCCTTTCTGTTTACCTGGTTCAATACTTTTGTCTCTGGCTCATATGTCTCCTGATTACTAACAACTCCCTCTGGAGTGGTTATCTAGCCTATGGGTGCTGACATGAAGAATAAACATGGCAGCTTTTCAAGATAACTCTTGTCTCCTGAAGGCAAGCAGACATAACGTACCGAAAAGCATAGGAACCAAAAATCTTCTTCTATTAGTTTTTTTTTTTTTTTGTATTTTCAGGGTTTAGCTTAATGTTGTTTTTCACTCCTTCAATGTGCGTGCGGTTATTTTTTGGAGTGTGGGTACACAGACAACACAGACAACAGACTTACAATTTGCAAATATATTCACTTTAAAAATCCCCATGCCCTAGAATTGAGGCCTAGAGGGGGAACCCTTGAACTACTAATATTACCATACTTCTAATCTGCTAAGTGCTTTACAATCTTCATTATGTTTGCCCTAACAACAAATGTTTAGGCAGCTCAGAGTTCCCATTTAACAGATGGGAGGGAGGTACTGATCTGAGTCTAGTCTAAGGTTACACCATTAGTTCATGACAAAAGCACAACTCAGACTTCTCAGATTCAACTCAGACACCTTTCCTCTTTAGACACCTGCAGTTTCTATAAGGAGAATCTACACCACTGGTTCTTAACCTTGGGTTACTCAGGAGTTTTGGACTGCAACTCCCAGAAGCCTTCACCACCAACTGTGCTGACTGGGGTTTCTGAGAGTTGCAGTTCAAAAGCATCTGAGTAACAAAGGTTAAGAACCACTGATCTACACAACCTGAACCATCCTCCCGGTTACAGTCATTTTCATGTTCAGCCTTTCTTAGGAAATCAGCACCCCTCAAGGAAAGTCAGTGGTGATTCTTTGGGAGATTCAGTGCACTCAGTGACACTAATCTCTGCTTGTGCTGTTCAGACACAGCTCACAGTCATGTGGAATCACTAGGGTGGGCCACTTGCACAGTGCCGAAGAAACAGAAATGCCTCACTGAAAAAAAGAGCAAAAGACAAAGAGTTTTATTCTAATTCTGTTTTTTAAAGCTGCTGTAGCCATCTTTTCTTTAAATGTTTATTTATTTAAATATAAATAAATTAAAATATATTTTAAATATCTAATTGTAAATATATAAATATGGCAAGTAAGTGAGGGAGGGATGCAACTATAAAGACAATTGATTAAATTACAATACATCCCACTGTGTACCTATTTCATGTACTGTTGGGGCTGGGCAACTTAAAGCCTTCTCCTCTCCCTTCTCGTGATTCTTTGCCTATAAACTACGCTTGAAGAGGACAGCAACTGGAGGAGACCTCTAAACAGAAGGCTCTCTTCTAAGCCATAACTAGTGCTTTTGGCACCAGAGGCAAGCAGCACAAAATGTACCTCCTAATCAACTTCATAATTCACAACATGAAAATAATTCAAGAAGTAATTACAGCACTAGTTTGCCATATACATTGACTGTAGTTGAGCCTAGATGCTTGGTCTACTGAATCCTAGGTACACCTGCTCTCTGCTGCCTCTGGTCTGATACAGTGGCCACTTCCTTTCCTATTCCTTTCCTGCTGCTGCTTGATTGCCGCCGCCACCAGGGCTGAAGAGCCGCGGCCGACAAAGGGGAATGAACATTCTGTCTGAGAGAACAAAGCCCCCAGTAGTAGGCACCGCGGGCCCACCTGCCAGCCAATGGGGAGCCGCGAACGTGCGACACGCCCACCTGCGAGCGCGATACACCCAGCTGTGAGCATGACACACTCCTCCACAAGTGTGACACGCCCCCCATGCATGCGGGAGGGGGGTGGAGATCCATGTCCGCGGCCCAGTTGGAGGAATCCCACGGACTGGCCCCGGGCCCCGGGCCAGGGGTTGGGGACCCTTGATCTAAACAAACCACACAGGGAGTGCCCCTAGATCGCTTTACACCTAAACCTGTGGAGAAAGTTCTCCCCTTAATGGAGCTTCCAATGGGAAATAAATTAATTCTGGCTCATACCCCATTCTCCACTGCTCATTTATTTAACTGGAAACAAGATCTTCTACCACAGTGGTTCTTAACCTTTGTTACTCGGATGTTTTTGAACTGCAACTCTCAGAAACCCCAGCCAGCACAGTTGGTGGTGAAGGCTTCTGGGAGTTGCAGTCCAAAACTCCTGAGTAACCCAAGGTTAAGAACCAGTGTTCTACCATATCGAGAGACCCTTCAGAAGTACTTGGACTTGATCATTACTACTCACCACTCTTCAGAGCAGCCTTCTAAGCAAAGATGCCAGGCTCTTGCTAAGACCTACGCCTGGTATACTACTCATAGGGTTCAACAAATAGCTGATGGCAATGGAACAGTTGATTGGCCTGAAGCAGCAGCCCTCATACCCGAGTTATTGATCCCAATCCTAATAAGCTTGCTGGGGCCCGCCTGCTGAAAGCAGCAAGAAATGCTGTAATTCATGGCCTCAAACTAAGAGTGCCAAAGGCTGCAAAACCTTCACAGAGTATATGAGATTGTTTTTAAAAAACCCCATGGAGTCCCCAAATGAATTCCTGACGAGGCTCAAGGCTGGTTTTTGCTGGTACACTCACCTTGATCCGGATTTGGAATCAACAGACAGCTGTGCTACAGATGCAGCTCCAAAAGCACCCAGCCATGTGTGATTGCAGCCACGGAACTGCCCGAGTCCTGCAGCTGGTCTGGTCAGACAGCTATGCATCAGCTGTAGCACAGCTACACAAAACACTTTGCACATGTCTCTCTGCTGTCTGTCTACTCATTGTCTAAGATACAAGGGTGCTTCTGAGGAGAGATACCTGCTCAATAAAATGCTATGCACAACAACTCTGAATCAAGTTTCTTTATTAGACAAGATAGCTCAGAGCCATGCTCCTAGGGAAAGATATTGCAGGGGAAAGGGAGGAACACAAACCCTATTTTCATTGATAATGATGGGAAGGGTGGGAAGGAATGCATGGTTTGCAAATCGTGAGCTGTGTGAATGGGATGACTCATGACGGTGAGGGGGCTGGGAAGACACTGCCATGGATACAAGCTGGTGCCCTAATCATCAGTCAGGAGGTAGGGGGTAGGCAAGATATTACTGGGATGGATACAAGCTGGCCCCACCAATTATGAGCCAAGAGGCGAGGGTGGGAGGGATTCAAATTGCCACCCCCAATCATGAACCAGGAGGTAAGGGGCAGGTGGATTGATAGTGGTAGGGATTCAAGCTGGCCCTCCAATTATAAGTCACACATTTAGTATTGTAGAAGGGACCCAAGCTGCCCAATCATGAGTAAAAACAGAAGGGAGAGTCCAAGTGTAAACTCAAAATTACCCAACCAGGAAGGAGAGCAGGAAGATGGACAGTGAAAGGGCCAGGCCTTGAACTGTGTAGAGTTGTGTAGAATTGTGTGGAGTTGTGTCAGATGGACAACAGAATATAGGATCCCTGGAAAGCACAGCCTAAAAATTCTTGCCTGAAGTATAACTTTACACAGCTCTAGTCACTAACCTTGCCACAAATCATGAGCTAGGGCAGGGGGAAGAGGGAGTAATGTGAGGCCATCCTATAGATCAATAAACACAAGTTTTCTTTGGCTGCCTCCTGTGGTTCTCTCAGTCTGTGGGGTGGGTGGACATTTAAATGAAAGAAAGACAGATGTCATGGGGGTGCTGTGACTGCACCAGATGCACTAGGAGGGGCTTAGCCTTCTACCGCACAAACTGGTGTTGCAATTGGTTTCATGGCAGCTGCAGAAAGGACTTGCATTTGGGGGGAATAGCACACTGTACCTTTAACAGGCATCTCCCTCTTAATTGTGAGAGTCTGATTCAGCCAGCCTAAGGCCAGCCTGGCTAGTTAGGATTGTGCCCTAAGTCAGGACGAGAAAAAGAAAGGAAGATTTATTTTAGTGCTAACATTTTCTGAATTTGGACCAGGGTTCTGTGACATAAATAGTGCTTTGAATGGCAATTAGTTCTCCAACATCTTCTAATATTCCATTCTTGACTCTTGACCTAAAGGTAGGTAAATAGCTCCACATCATTAACTAAGATAGTTAATGGATGCTCATTTGGAGATACTACTTATCATTTGTGAGCTTATAAGAAAAACAGAAACAAAACAGCCCAACAGCAGCCCATGCAGAAGTATTTATGATCCACAGGACAAGACTTTTATTTCACAGCCTGGTTGGGCTTAAGAATGTGAGAGACATTTAAATATCTATTGACATATTGCTGAGGACATAATGAGAGACGTGTCACATGACCTCTGAGGTCACATGATTGCTGGAGCAACAGTGCTCTAAGTTCTTAACAGTTGGTCTTTGTCCACTTGCTGCTTTCCTGCCTCAACAGCCATTGGGAGCAGAGTAAGTTAGAGAGACCTTGGCTTTTCAAAATTACTTACATTTACCTTTCATCCGGGCTTAACTGTGGACCTTCTCGGCCATTCAGGTTCATAGTTTGTAGAGATGTACTCTGTATCAACAGACAGGATGGCTTCCTGTTTTGTCTATAGCTCTGGAAACTACATTAAGACATTACCTGGGTAGTGTAGGTTTAAGGTGGTGAGGTCTGGCAGGGCAGTTGATGTGGTACTTTTGAGAGGTTGCTGTTGTTTTTTAATGGAGATAAATGAGTTTGTTAGGGGGCAGCCAGATGTAAGCTGGATTTCAATAACAGACTTCCCACACAAATGGGAAAGAGTAGCATTTGTGGGGATCCTTTTTTGGGTACCTCCTTCCTGATGGAGCCGTGGGTGTAGTTGTTGGAAATGAAACAGAAATGTTTCATTTCTGAAACATTTGCCCACTTTGCATGATTAATTTGTGTATTTCATCACTAGCATTCATTAGATTGTATTCGGTTAATCTCTTTCCTTAGTAACCATAATTTTTTAAAAACGTTTTTGTTTATGTTGTTCAGAAATGAACAACAGACTTCTTTACATATCGTTTCCGAGTCTGAAGGGTTCCAAAGATTATTATGTCTGTAATATTTACCCATTTAATGTGTTAATATGCCAGGATCTATTGACTTGTTTAGCTTAATAGTTCTCTTTCTTGGTTGATTTCTCTTGTGTTTATTTCCATATTTATAGTGTTAATTACTTGCTCAAA
This sequence comes from Pogona vitticeps, assembly GCF_051106095.1. Classification (NCBI taxonomy): domain Eukaryota; kingdom Metazoa; phylum Chordata; class Lepidosauria; order Squamata; family Agamidae; genus Pogona; species Pogona vitticeps. The sequence continues at coordinate 255,500,668 of NC_135784.1, read as the reverse complement.
ATTTAAAGAGATAGTGGTTTATAAATGTTAATACATATCACATAACTATACTCTAGGTAAAACAACATATCTTATGGTTAGGCACTGACCAGGTAAGGAATCAAAATTCAATTTAGATTTATTTATTTTTTACTACCTTCCCTTCTCATACAGGCCAAGACACCGACCAGGTAGGAGATCAAACCTAATTTTGGCCTCTTTTTTTTCATTTTTACCATTGTCCCTCCTTATACAGGTAAAGACACTGACCAGGTAAGAGATCAAAAATAATTTTGATTTATTTCTTCCTTTTTAACTGCCTTCCCTCCTTATACAGGCCAAGACTCCAACCAGGTAAGAAATCAAACCTAATTTTGGTGTCCCCCCCCCCCATTTTTGCAACCTTGCCTCCTTATACAGCCCAAGACACTGACCAGGTAGGAGATCAAACCTAATTTTGGTTTATTTTTTCCATTTTTACCACCTTCCCTCCTTATACAGGTAAAGACACTGACTAGATAAGGGATCAAAACTGGTTTTGGTTTATTTTTTCCAGTTTTACTGCCTTCCCTCCTGTACTGTGATGTTTTTTGTGTTTTGGTGTTTTTTTTCCCCCAGCCCCATCACGTTCTGGCTGGCTGTGTGTATGTGGAGGGTGTCTTTGTGTTTTTCCCCCCAGCCCCATGGTATTCTGCTTGGACTGGCTGTGTCTGTGAGGGGTTGTTTTTGAGTGTTTTTTCCTAGCCCCATAGCGTTTCTGCTGAGGCTGGCTGTGTGTGTGTGTGTGGGTTGTGTTTTTTCCCCCACCCCCATGGTGTTCCGCTGGGGCTGGCTGTGTTTTTTGTTTGTTTGTTGTAGTGTGTTTACATCTCTGTATTTCTGGAGCTGGTGGGCAATGTATACCTCTGCCAGCATGGATTCACAAGCTGGCTTGGAACTATTTTCCCCACATCTCCTGATCTGACATACGCAGGTGGAAGCACCAATTGGCGCTTCCCACAAGGCTGTGCTGGGGCTGGATGTTGGTGCAATTATAAGATCCTTCTGCCCCCAGCCAGCCCTTTTTCCTTTGAGTTAACCTGCCCGCCCTGGTTGCTTCAGGGCCGGATAGGAATTTTGGGTCTGTCTCACCTGATTGGCATATAAAAGGTGGACGGATGTATTTTTGCCTATCCCACACTGTTTACCCATGGGATTCTGAGGGCTATTCTAGGTTTGAGTCATGTTTAAATAGGTCAAACTGTCAGGTAGTGTGGAAGAGAAGGTGAGTTTCAGTGAGCTCTCAAAAAGCACATGGGGTCCTACTGCACCCAGCATCACAGCAACCAGGGTCTAGTCACTAGTGTTTCACTTGCTGGGATGAGGGATGAATAAGGTATAGTCCCATCCATTGCATGTCTTAGTTCTAGACAATTGGATGGATGGCAGATAGGGAGGTTTTTCTTCCCAGTCTGTGGCCAGCTGGGTACGAGCTGTTCAGGGGACAGCTCTGACCAGGGGCTTGGGACTCACCCACTTAGGATTGGAGAGGGGGTAAGAGATACCCCTAGAGCCTGCCCCATATGATGTCCAGGCCCCTCTGCAGGATGAGAGTGATGGGAGGTTAAAAGCAATAAAGTGTGGCCCTATTTAACTCCAACACCTGTGTCCATCTCTTTATTTTGGGAGTGGGTGGGCAGAGACTAAATAACAGTGGTGGAGGAAAACATTGAATATGAATTTCATGAACTTTAAAATATGTGAATAAATCTACAATGTTTTGGAAATTCATAGTATTACTGTATATTTCAAAGTGTCAATAGTTAACAAGGGACCACAGCAGAAAAATTTAACTACAAAAATTCTCAAATGCTTTTCAGACAGTTTACACATCTCCTCTACATTTTCTCTTTTGCATTCTTTTTCAACAGATCCACAGTTCATCCCAAAAGCATTCTTGACTGCCACTAGCAAAGTTCCATCTCCCCCCCCCTCCAAATGTAGGATATCCACAAGAATAATCACAGGCCTGACACTATACTGATTTCCTACTGATTCTGCCTCTTATCATACAAGATGTGAATTACCAAGACAGGGCTCACATGATCAGCATTGCTGATTTATCAAGAAAACATCAAACAAGTGGCATTCCAATTTGGACATAAGAAAAAAAGCTCTCCTCTTTGTCTTGATCCTGAAGGATAGAGATCCAAGGGTTGTACCCTTATAAATTTTAAACAGAAGTTTCCAAGAGCTGTGGATGGAGATGGTATTTGTAGCAATCTGTGACAGATTGTTACCGCTGATCATAAAGGTAAAAGGTAAAATGAATGGAAGAAGCAGTGCAGAAAGAATAATCAATTATTGGACTGGATACAACACAATATTATTGTTCAGAGTTGTTAGATGCATGGTCAGAATGGCCACAATGACATCCAGCCTCTCAAAGGGATGAGGAGACCACTGTCTCTTCAATTGGATGTGTTGGAGTAAGATGTTCCTTGCTTAAAAATTGAATTTCCTTTTTTCCTCATTCAGTCTGCATTTGGTTAGGCAGAAAGGGATGGGTGATTCTGAAGTCAGATACTGGGGAATGGAAAGGAATAGTGGAGTATTGGATGGTAGAGCTTTTTGTGGTACATGACGGGTCTAAACATACAACTAAACTACTCTACATCAGGTCCTGAAGACAGAATTCTACTCACACTGAAGCAAAACTGCTCCCTTTCAGTCTTTGGTGCTACACATGTTCAACTACTGGGTGACAATAACGATATATTTTGAAATACATTGTGTTCTGCCTACATGGAAGAAACAAATATAAAATAGGCTTTATTCTGTTCTACTAGATACCAAGATTCCTTTCCTTTTTGTTTGTTCCTTGTTTCTTGTTGGCCGTGGCTCTTCAGCCCCAGTGGCGGCGGCAAGGAAAGGAAAAGGAAAGGAAGAGAGAGGGAGGGAACGAGTGACAGATCATCAAGACGGACGGGTGTGAGTTCTCCACGGCAGGCTGCGAAAGGAGACAGGGGAGGGGGGCATGAAAGAGAAAGCTGTTCTCTCAGCATCACTCCCTCCCGCGGCACATCTGGGCAGGGAGAGGAGGAGTGCCAGGTGGGAGGAAGGAGAAGTGTGCGGCCAGGTTATGAACAGGGCCCCTCCTTCACCTCAGCCACAGAGAGGACAAGGCGACAGCAGCAGTGACCTGCGAAGAGCGGGGGGGGGGGGGGAGGGAAGAGAGAGATGTAAAAGCAGAAGCCTCAGTGGCGCCTGTTACATACAGCACTGATGTTACCTGTCTGTCATGGGTTTGGAGGGAAAGTTCCATCCTATGGGGAGTGGAAGGCGGGACATCAGGAGGAGGGGCTGTACTGTATATATATATGTGGAGTGTGTGGGGAGAAGCTGGAAAAGCTGAGAGAAGAAGCTTGAGTGGGAGTCTGTGTGTCAGACAGGGTACTACTGTGTGTCAGTCAGTACCAACCTGATAGGTTCAGGTGTCTGTATGGTTAGCCAGAACTGATAGGTTCAGGGTCTGTGCTTCAAGTTAAGTGTTCTGTGTGAACCAAACTGTGTGTATGTCTGAGTGAGACTAAGCCACGTTACTGTATCTTATTCACTTGATCATTTTATTTTCCCTGTGTGTGTTATTTAAATAAACCTTGTTCTTTTATTTGTTAAAAATCCATCCCTGGTCTGTGTGACTTCTTATAGGGAATGGTTGGTGGCAGCTTAGTGAAACTGTGGCATATCCCAGTAGGTCTGGGTTTGTCACATTGAGTGGTGTCCAGCGTGTGGGATACGACTGGTCCAGTTGTCCAGTGGTCCAGCAAAGCCTTGGCAAGTGTGCCCAGAGCAAGGGGGGTCTAGTCAGGGACAATCTGAGAGCACGTAGGTAATCTTCTAGGTGTACCTCACGGGGAGGTGCGCTAGTAGAAGAACGTGTAACCTCAGATTGGGGACTAGATTAGGGAGCTCTGAGGCAGCCTGTTTTGGCGGGAAAAAAGCTGAGGCAAAACTGTGTAGTAGCAGTGATCTAGCCTGCCTGCTGAGAGGCCTAGCAGAGGGGGGTAGACTCTGGCTCGCAACTGTTGCAAGTTAGTGCTGAAGAACAGCAGTAATCTATAGAAAGCTGGTTCTGAGGCAAAAGAAAAAAAAAGTGGTCGCTTTATTTTGAGGCTTGACTTTTGGAAAGCAGCCTGTTCTGGGGGGGGGATTATGCCCTTGACTCGAAGCCAAATGGCAGAAATGGGTGAAGTGAAAGACCCCCAGGTTGACCAAGGTTCTGAGGATGAATTTGGCTCAGTGCAGGGTGACAGCACGGGAGAACAGAACCCAGAACTCAGAAAATTGCTCATAGCCCAACAGCATGAACTGAGGGTGAGGGAAATGGAGGAAAGATTAGAGAGAGAAAAAATGGAGGAAAGGGAAAGAGAGAAACAGAGACATTTCGAATTAGAGAGAGAGAGAATGGAAAAGGAGGAAAGATTAGAGAGAGAGAAAATTGCTCTGGAAAAAGAAAGGATGGCGTTTGAGTTAAGAAAATTGGAAATGATGAACCAGAACAATAATAACAATAGGGATTCTGAGGGAGGCCAATTGTCTAAAGCTGACCTGAAGAAATTCCCTGTGTACCACAAGGGAGATTGTCCTGAAGTGTTCTTTTCCCTAGTGGAAAGAGCGTTTGTGGACTTCTCAGTAAGGGAAACTGAGAAGATGACCATCATGCGATCTTTAATCAGTGGCAGCCTTGCAGAAGTCTATGCAGAGATGCCAGAGGAACTGATGAAAGATTTTGCAGAGTTTAAAAAACTGGTGTTTGCCAGACATGGGATAAATGCGGAACAGCTGAGGCAAAGATTCAGGTCAATCACCAAGAAACCAGAGCAGACTTTTACCCAAGTGGGGGCCCAATTGGTGAGGCTGCTAGAGAAATGGCTATCTCAGGAGGGGACAGAGACCTTTCAGCAGCTCAAAGACTTGATAGCGCTGGAACAGTTCTATTCAGTCCTGCATGGGGAACTGAAATTCCAGGTGAGGGAAAGGAAACCGAAATCTGTGGCAGAAGCAGCCGAGATCGCAGATTTTATTTACCCGATAAGAAAGCCCTTAGGTGAGGAGAAATCTGTAGGAAAACCCAAAGAAACCTACAGCAAGTACTCTCAGGGACCAGGGAAAAGCCAGCAAGGGGGAGGGGCCCATGGTGAAGGGAAGCCCTCAGACATGAAACCAAGACCTCAGATTTTGGAGGGAAAACCAAAACAAGATGAGAAAGACTCAAAATATAGCAGAAAATGTTATTTCTGTCAGGGAAAGGGCCATCTAATCTCAGAGTGTGAGAAATTAAAGCAGCTAAAAGGAATTGTGCCTCAGGATTCGAGTGGAACCAAGCCAAAAGCTGTGTTCTGTGTCCAGAAAGAGCAAAGCCCCTTGTCACTGAGGGAGCCTGTTGCCATGGCTACTCAATCTGGAACAGTTACATTTGCTGATCAGGCTGAGGAAAATGGTCCTCTTGTGGAGGTCAAGCGCTGCTTGCTCGTAAGAACAGATTCTCAGTTGTTTGAAACAGCAGGGGTGGACGTAGGAATACTTGACCATCAGTATCGGGGGCTGAGGGACACTTGTTCCCAGGTGACCCTGTGCCATCCAGATATTATTCCTAGGGAATATATAATCCCAAATGAGAGCATGAAGGTGGCAGGGATTGAGGGGCAGGTGATCTCACTGCCAGTAGCGGAGGTACCTGTGAACTTTCAAGGCTGGAGGGGAGTTTGGCGGCTAGCGATTTCATTGACTCTGCCAGCAGCCGTGCTCGTGGGAAATGACCTGGCTGAACATGTGAAACGGGTGCTAGTGATTACACGTTCACAAGCCACCACGGGGACAGTTCAGGGGGGTAATGATGAGCCAGAGACGGAAGCAGAGGGGAGTTCAGAAGCTGTGGTGGAAACCTTAACCACAGACAGCCGATTTGGCCAAGAGCAAAAGGCAGACGCCACTCTCCAAAAGTGTTTTGAACAGGTGACTGACGCCCAGCTAACACCTGAAACCCCAGTGAGATTTCTAGAGAAAAAGGGGATTTTGTATAGAGAGACCCTGAGGAATATCTCAAAAGGGGGAGATGGGATCCGAAGTCAGCTAGTGGTACCTGAAAAGTATCGCCCCATGATCTTACAAAGAGGGCACTCTGACATGTTTGCTGCGCACTTAGGGGTGAACAAAACACAACAGAGAATTACACAGAATTTTTACTGGCCTGAAATAGGGAAGCAGATCAAGGAGTTCTGTAAACAATGTGATGTGTGTCAGAGGCAGGGGAATAACCGTGACAGGACCAAAGCAAAGTTGTGCCCTTTGCCTGTGATTGACACTCCGTTCAAATGTATAGGGGTGGATATTGTGGGACCTTTGCCCAAGGCCACAAAGAGGGGGAACAGGTTCATTCTCACCATTGTGGACCATGCCACGAGGTACCCTGAAGCCATTCCCTTGACTAACATTGAAACTAACACAGTGGCAGATGCCTTGGTGGGGTATATGTCCAGGATGGGATTTGCCTCAGAAATAATCACAGATTTGGGCGCATCGTTTACATCGAAGCTCATGAAACGGTTATGGCAAATCTGTGGAATTAAACACAAGGAAACCACTGCCTATCACCCTGAAAGTAATGGGTTAACGGAGAAGTTCAATGGGACTCTAATGCGCATGATTAGGGCTTACTTGGCAGAGAATCCAAACAATTGGGACCAGAAGCTGCAATCCCTTTTGTTTGCTTATCGATCAGTGCCACAAGCCAGTACCGGGTTCAGTCTGTTTGAACTCTTGTTTGGGAGAAGGGTGAAAGGGCCCCTTGATTTAATCAAACAAAATTGGGAGCAGATCACCCAGGATGACCCACAAGATGTTGTGACATATATAGACTCTTTAAGGAATGACCTAAAGAGAAACCTAGAGCTAGCAGCAGAGACCCTGCAAGCTCAAAAGGTCAGAAAGAAAGCTTGGGATGACCACAAAGCCAGGGAGAGGCACTTTAACCCAGGGGAGGAAGTGCTTTGGCCTAGGCCCTGCAAAAAGAACAAACTGCAGCTGGGTAGCCCAGAAATAAAATACTTGGGTCACATAGTAGGGGGAGGAGTGATAAAACCCCTCGAGGCCAAGATAGAAGCAGTTCGTGATTGGCCCAGACCCAACACCAAGAAAAAAGTCAAATCATTTCTTGGGTTGGTGGGCTACTACAGAAAGTTCATCCCGAGGTTTAGCGAGATTGCGGCTCCGCTGACCGATCTGACGAGGAAGAAGGCTGATGACCGCATCCCGTGGACCAGCGACTGTGAGGAGGCGTTCCAGAGGTTGAAGCAGGCGCTCATCAATTATCCAGTGCTGTGTGCTCCGGACTTCGACCGGGAGTTCATCATCTACACCGATGCGTCTAACAGCGGGGTAGGAGCAGTTCTTTGCCAGGAGGATGAGAATGGTGACCAGCATCCAGTGTCCTACCTGAGTAGGAAACTCCAGAAAGGTGAGAGACATTTGGCAACCGTGGAGAAGGAGTGCCTGGCCATAGTCTACGCGATCCAGAAGGCCAAGCCTTACATCTGGGGAAGACATTTTATTCTGTGCACTGACCATTCACCACTGCAATGGTTAAAGACAATGAAAACCCACAATAGTAAACTTATGAGGTGGGCTTTAAACCTGCAAGACTATGACTTTGAAGTGAAGGTGGTCAGAGGGTCAGTGAACTGTGTTGCTGACGCCTTGTCAAGAAGACCTGAAGAATGAAGACGGCGAAAGAAACATGGACTATGTATATATTTTGATGACAAAAAGTCAAATGTGTCTGTTTATTAAACATGTTGGTTTGTATAAATAAAGGTAGCTTGATGTATTGTTAATGGTAAATGTTTAAATGCCTAATAGAGTGTAAGTATAAGTAAGTATGGTATTGTATGTTATTATATGACTGTTTTTGTTTGTTTTGGGTCCAGGTTGTTTTTTGGTGAAAAGCACCTTAGCTTTCCCCCTACAAAACAACTTATAAAGAGGGGAGGTGTTACATACAGCACTGATGTTACCTGTCTGTCATGGGTTTGGAGGGAAAGTTCCATCCTATGGGGAGTGGAAGGCGGGACATCAGGAGGAGGGGCTGTACTGTATATATATGTGGAGCGTGTGGGGAGAAGCTGGAAAAGCTGAGAGAAGAAGCTTGAGTGGGAGTCTGTGTGTCAGACAGGGTACTACTGTGTGTCAGTCAGTACCAACCTGATAGGTTCAGGTGTCTGTATGGTTAGCCAGAACTGATAGGTTCAGGGTCTGTGCTTCAAGTTAAGTGTTCTGTGTGAACCAAACTGTGTGTATGTCTGAGTGAGACTAAGCCACGTTACTGTATCTTATTCACTTGATCATTTTATTTTCCCTGTGTGTGTTATTTAAATAAACCTTGTTCTTTTATTTGTTAAAAATCCATCCCTGGTCTGTGTGACTTCTTATAGGGAATGGTTGGTGGCAGCTTAGTGAAACTGTGGCATATCCCAGTAGGTCTGGGTTTGTCACAGCGCCAAACTCCTGAGGGAGAAGACTGCCGGGCAGGGAAAGGGCTCCTCTTCTGGATGCATGGGTGCTTTGGGGGGTGCAGATGGGACCCAGCCCCTATGAGGCGGGAAGATAGCTCTGTGCTTGCTAAGTAGGTGCCTCCACTGCTGCTCCCACTCGAAATTAGAAGCCAGGCATATTTTGAGAGTGGGTGGGCGTGTCACACTTGCGAGTGGCTGTGTTGCACTTGTGTGCATGTGCACAAGCGCAACATACCCCTCGCAAGTGTGACATGCTGACCTGCGAGCGTGACATGCCCCTCCGCAAGTGCGACACGCCCCCCATGCATGCGTGTGGGGTTGACCAGAGAGCCGTGTCCACGGCCCAGTTAAACGAAGCCCACGGACCAGCGCCAGGCCGTGGACCGAGGGTTGGCAACCCCTGATCTAAGGTATACTTGAGGGAAATTCCTTCTGTCGCCTGGTATCTCTGTCGTGAAAGCCATGTGCCTGAGGCAGTCAAATGCAGGCTGCGAAACATGGCATTCGGAAACAAACAGTTTCTACATGGTTGCCATTTTAATGGCTTTGTGCAACTCATTCCTCATCAAAACAAATTGTCAAATTCAACAGTGTGCAGCTAGACTTTAATAAGCACAATGGCTTTTTGCTCGTCTTTGAGATAGTCTTAAGTAGTTGGACTGTCGCTAGCAAGCACATATGTTTGTGACTTTGTCCGCTAGCCATACTAAATGCAGCCATAGATGGCTAGTGTGCTGGTCAGTTTTGTCTGAATTTAAAGAAAACCTGAATGAAACCACCTGCATTTTTAGTTAATCCTGCTCACTTCTTTATCAACTCTGTGAGCATCTGTGGCTATTTAGTGACAATGAAGAGGCGCCTGAAACACTCCGTTTATCCCTTTTCAAACAATGTCTCCATTTTATTTTGGGCCAATACAATCACTATTATACTCATTGTTCTGCATTTATTCTATTGCCTGGCACTGTAATACACTGATTTCAGCATTCTAATGGGATTATATGGGACTGCCATCACTAGGTTGATTTGTAACAGGAAGCCAGGACAATAAAGGCTTTGAGGAGATTAATGTGAGAAATGCATGCTTCTGTAGAGGGGCATCCATGCAAAATGAAAAACAGCACAGTCTTCCATTGCTTGTTACTGCCATCTCATTTTCACCAGTAAATAACTTGAAGGGTTTCACTCCACAATTAACACAGAAAAAGGATTCTAACAATGAGTGTACTTCTTGGGTGGGGAAAGAGGACCCAGAATTCTTCCACATTATTTAATATTCACCTGCAAGCTTTGCCCTTCACTCCCCCCCCCTTAACATGCTTAAAGAAATGGCAAGCTTTTAAAGAAGCTCCTTTCTCTTCCATGAAAATGCATCTTTTAATGCTCAAAGTGGCAGCACCAACCACCATCTACACAGCTGCATCTTTGATTAAGGTAACATTTTGAGTCATTTTGTTTCGGTTGTTGGGCTCCCATAATAAACTGTATTTAAATACTTTCAGTAGGAAACAATCTCTGGCATGAGAGAGAGAGAGACAGAGAGAGAGAATGGTGGGCCTTGAGGAAGAAGGCTCCCACCTTCCCTTTTCTTTTGCTGACTATCAATTAAGGTTGTGCCTAACATGATAAACTAAGGTCATGCATTGTTATAAAAAAATAATAATTGGAAGTCTCACTTAATGCTTATGCAGAGCCTTTAGAACCTAAAGTGCTGTGTAATTACTATTATCACTCTTAATGGCCAATTAGAATTTCAAGGATGGTGTCATTATTTCCAGTAAGACAAGGATGGAGAAAGAGGCTGTGGTAGACCTAGACTGAAAAGACTTCAGGAAAGACAGAAATCATAAGGATCTGTGTGAAGGATCCCAGACAAAGGCACTAAAATAACACCATAGTAATAATTTAGGTATGAGGATGTGGTGGCGCGGAGGGCTAAACTGCAGAAGCCTTTGTGTGCTGCAGGGTCAGAAGACCAGCAGTCGTAAGATCGAATCCACGCGACAGAGTGAGCTCCCGTCGCTTTGTCCCAGCTCCTGCCAACCTAGCACTTCGAAAGCATGCAAATGCAAGTAGATAAATAGGGACCACCTTGGTGGGAAGGTAAAATGGCATCCCCTAGTCATGCTGACCACATGACAATGGAAAACTGTCTTCGGACAAATGCTGGCTCTACGTCTTAGAAATGGGGATGAGCACCGCCCCCTAGAGTCGAACACGAGTGACTAAATGTCAAGGGGAACCTTTACCTTTACTTTAATAATTTAGGTACCAGGACTCTATGGTGCATAGTTAATTTATTGCATTGAAAAGGCCTGTCTCTGTTTTCAAAGGATAACTCTGAACTTGACCCTCTAGTTTTGCCTGGTCTCCAAGGAGCTATCTCCACTTAAAGCCTAATGTAAAGAAAGCCAGTCGGCATGCACCCACCTGCCTGTTACTCCTCTTGCGGTGTGTGTGCTGGAAAATGTGTGGAGGCACCGTTGTTTGCTGTTGGGCATTTTCCTTTGCATGGTTGGGCAACATACTAATGACGGACGATGGCACCTTGCTTCCTGTCTGATGTGAACTTGGGGACCCTTCACCTCCATAGCCTTAGGAACATAAGAAGCAAGCTGCTTTAAACAGAGTTGGATCGTTGGCTGATGTACCCTGGTATGATCTACTCTGACGAACATTGATTTTCCAGGATTTCAGGCAGCCCTACCAGGGAATAGGAGACCCCTGGTTTTAACTTCGAAGTCTTCCATCCAAGCAGTGTTTAGGCCTGATCCCACTTAACTTTCAAAATCAGACAGTCTTGGAGTACAAGGGGGTATGGTACTGTATGATGACCCTGCCACTCAGTATTTTCTCTGTGCTGATACAGCTGAACGTACCACTTCTATGACCTCTCCAAATGCCTCTGAACAGTCACCTCACTTATTCTATTTAAGCTTCTTTTTAAAACTCACCTTTCTCAGGCAGCACTCTAGTCCCTAGACTTTATTGTAATGAAGATCAAGTATGTACAACTGAAATAATTATGCGTTCCTCCCCCCCCCCAGCTTAGCCATGTTTTCACTGTCTTCTTCCTCTGTTGTTTTCTTCTCTGTGTCTCTTTTAGATTATAAACTCCTTAGGGGCAGTGACTGATTCTCAGAAGAATTTCACATATATGAAGTGCTACTATATCAATAAACATGTAATGCTAGAAAGGTAACTTTTATTTTATTTTTTTTTAAATAAAAGGTAGTGTTTCCGGATTCTGAAATCCACACGGTGCAGTTATGGCAAAAGTACCTATGATACGACAGGGATGATGTAGAAGCTACATGGCCCCACTTCTCTTGCACAATGTTTTGTTAAAAAATTCCAGAGATTCAAAAAGGGTGAGCTGACAGAAAATGGGTTACCATTTGAAACAAAGAAAGAAAGTGAGAGGGAAAGAGAGGAAGTATTCCATTACCAAGGAGTGGTTTTAAGAGGGGGGGCAGAGGGGGGGAGGAACAAAACCCAAGCAGCAAATAGAAAGAATTTAAGATTGCATAAATTGTGTTGCCTTGTACTGCCAAGTTATGTTGGTTGACTGCCAGTTTGTTGCCAAGCGATATTTGAGGTGTCCACAGCCAGGAAATGGTGGGAAATAATGCACCAGTGTTTGGCTCTCCCATTTTCTACAGTGTTTCCTGTAAAATTCTTACTTTGAATCTAGAAGCAATTATTTATGTCACTTGTACAATACTTTTTAGATGATATTCTGTTCTTTTAACTCCTACACAGATGAGACAGCAATGGCAGAAAAGGTATATAGTATAGTGCTTATTGAGAACTTTGGAGAGAGAACTCAAGGATATTTTCTCTGTGTTAATAATAAGTTCTCTATCATGTATTGTTAATGTAAATAAAGATCTGTTGTAAAAGATCTTTGCTCTGGTTTCAGTGACTTGGGTATCACATATGTCTAGCCTATACAACATTGGCTTCAGGTATGAATTATGCCTCTGATTGTAAAAATATGTCGCTAAATTCACTTTTAGACACTAAGTAGCTTTCCAATAAACAATACAGTGGTGCCTTGCTTAATGAGTGCACCGTATAATGACGAATTCGCATAGCAATCCGTTTTTTGGGATCGCTAATGCGAAGGCATACCGACGGTTCCAATGGGCAAAAATCGCTTAGCGACGATCGGTAAGCGTTTCACTTACCAATCTTTGCATAGCGTTTTTTAAAATCAGCTGATCGGCGGTTCCAAAATGGCCACCGGAAGACCCAAAATGGCCACGCGCAGCGTTATCGCACCCTGCCCTCGCTTACTGAGGGTGCGAAAATGGTTCCTGCTATGGGGAAACATCGCAGAACGGTGAGTTTTGGGCCCATTTGGATGCATTCCAATGGGCTTTTCCGTTCCGTATAGCGATGTTTCCCCATAGTGAAGGTTAATCCAGAATGGATTAACCTCGCTATGCAGGGCACCACTGTACGTGCCTAGAAAGCGGCTGTATCTGTTGATGCCTTTGTCACATTGCTTTGATTTCAGATGCCATGAGACCAATGAGTACAATGTTACATTTCTTACACAAAGAATACATTTTTTCCAGACCATGCACCACTTTTTAGTGCTACAAACATAACCGTGGAATACATTTATGCTATTGTTGTATAACACTTGTATTGTTTTAAAATGAGGCAGAAGAAGTTGTGGCTTTCCAGATGTTGTCGGACTGTAACTCCCAGCATCCCTCACTTGCAGTTGTGTTGACTAGGGCTTAGGGCAGAGCTGGGCAAAGTGCGGCCTGAGGGCCACAAATAGCCTGTAAGCTGCTCCTGTCCGGCCTGCGGACAGTTTTGAACATCAAAAACATTGATAGCTGTTTGTCTAAAGTTGATCATTTGCTTATCTTTAACATACCGCAAAAACCTCTTTAGTATTTGTGAAGATTAACAAGTTTAAAATAAAAACAATCATGACATCACTGTTTCATTTTATTTTTAAATAAAGTTGGTTCAGCCCCCGAACACAGTTCAGATTTTTCATGTGGCCCCCCAATAGAAATTAAGTGTACACCCCTGGCTTAGGGGAATAGCAGTCCAATGGCATCTGGAGGACTGCTCATTTCCTAACCCCTTTGAAAAGCTTTATGTCCTACCTTTCGATCATATTATGCTCAGAACACCTTGCATTGTTTATACGTATACTTATTGTATTATCTTTTAATTGTTGTTAGCCGCCTAGAGTGGTCCTGACACGACCAGATAGGCGGGATATAAATAAATAAATAAATAAATAAATAAATAAATAAATAAATAAATAAATAAATAAATAAAGCAATAAAGCAATAGAACACAGAGCTTGATAAGAGAGGGGCTAAGAGAGATTTTAAGGGGAATCTGAAATGAATTGCAAAACTTCTCTCCCATTCTCAGTGTCTTTGCCACTGCTGCTGTCCCACAGAGAGCCTGTTTGCAGCCCATGGAAAATAGATGCCTTTCACTAACTACAACCCTAAATGTAACTTGAGGTTGAGCATTTTGGTTTTCTCGGAATCAAGCACTTTTCATATGCTAAACTGATGGTTTTTTTCTACACAGACTGCTAGGCTGATTTAATTCTAGGAACATCAAAGGCATTTAAGCAACCTAATTGTCTGCAGGATTACACCCATTGCTTTCTCCTATTCATTTCCATTATTGAAAGAATGTTTGATATGTATGCCAAGAAAAGTAGTTTATGATAATTAAATTTAATGACAAAACTAAATATGCTTTTCTGTTTCTTTGATGAACTAGATCCAAGGCAGCTAGCTGTGGGCAGTGGAGTGTCCTTCATTACTAAGCTAATGAGACAGACCCAATTTCTGATACTCTTGTTAACTTCAAATATTTCATTTTCCTTCCCAATAGCTTTACCTGTTGATTCTGATGATGCTCATTGTGGCTCATAGAGCTTGTGGGCTGACACGGCATAATCTGGTGCTTTGTTCTTTATGCAAGTGAAGAGGACATGGCCCAAACTCATTTATAGCTGAATATATTACAGTTGTAAGTGATTGTTTCTGTATTGGTAGTACAAACCTGATTCTCCAAGCAATCCAACAGAGTGACATATCATATACTGTAGCTATGGCATTATAATTGCAGCATAGCAAATTAACTTTCTGTGATTCTAAAAATGGCTTTGCATAGTAAAAATAATGTTGAAATTGGGCTTTGGATCAGCACCAATTTTGGCATAGATGTAGCAGATGTCTTTCTTTTCCTCTGTGACACATTTGGGGATGTTTGGACAAAGGGTTTTCAAGTTATGCTTTTTTTAAAAAGGAAAATGGTTTTACCTTCCTGTGCAGAAACAAGTGACTCTGAATGTCCCCAGATTTAAAATAGCTCATATAAATTGAAAAGACCAATTTTGCTTCTCTTGAAAGAGAATGGTTTATCCCACTTGCTTTTTTTTTTTTTTTTTTTTGCAAAGAATCCAGGCTGTTCGGGCTGAAATAGTCAAAGGGGAAATCAGCTTCAGGTGGGGGGGGGGCAAGCTGAACTTTTGACCTTTTCAGTCAGCACCCAATGAGTTGATTCTCAGGAGAACCTTTTAGTTCCTTATTGGCCAAATATACATTGGTGCTGGCATAGTTCAACCATACAATTGTCATTATATGATTGGCATGTGTTTTTATTTTCACACTTGTAAAAACACCCCGTAAGGGACGTGGTGGCGCTGTGGGCTAAACTGCAGAAGCCTGTGCTGCAGGGTCAGAAGACCAAGCAGTCGTAAGATTGAATCCACGCGACGGAGTGAGCGCCCGTTGCTTGTCCCAGCTCCTGCCAACCTAGCGGTTCGAAAGCATGCAAATGCGAGTAGATAAATAGGTACCATCTTGGTGGGAAGGTAAACAGCATTCCGTGTCTAAATCACACTGGCCATGTGACCACGGAAAGATTGTCTTCGGACAAACGCTCGCTCTATGGCTTGAAGAGCGGGATGAGCGCCGCCCCCTAGAGTCGGACACGACTGGACAAAAATTGTCAAGGGGAACCTTTACCTTTTACCTTTTTTAAAAAACACCCAGCCCTGACAATTGATGTGTGTTTGGGTGAGAAGTGGTTAACTGATGAAGAAGGAGATAGCTTCTGAGATTTTCCCTTGCTTGGTGTCTTGCCTACTGCCATTGGTGTTGGCAACATTGAGGCTGCCCTTTGCTATATAAAGCTTGGCATCTTTTTTCCTGCTGACAACACAAGTGCGATATTGGGCAGCATGCTCAGTGAGGATAGAACACTGACTGACTGTTTTGAGGCAGGAGAAAACTGGGAGAGAGGTTTGGAATTGGATGGTTACAATTCTGAACAATAATGTTCCACACTACAACATTTTGTTGCTGCTCTCTCTCATAGCTATAGCATTGGACGTGGCATTTTAGTGAACTGAAAGAAAACAAACTGTTCTTGCCTAAAAACCTATAGAGCTGGAGGGTGAAATAAAAAAGAGAAAATGAATCCACTATGTCATTGATTCTCTTAAAAATCAGAGGGCAATAACTTCCAGTCTACATAAAAGTCAAAGCCTCTTTATCCTACTGCCTATCCAGGAATTACTTATTCCCCCACGACCTATCATGTGCCATTTTCACAAAGGTCATGTCAGAGGCAACCCTGATGCTCTGTAATGGAAATTCCAGGCTGGATTTTGCTTTAATCCATCAAATATATCAGAAGGCATAATTTATTTATTTTTTCTGCCGTTCTGTAAAATGGTGAGGAGACAGATCCCTGGTTTCAAACTGCACTTATTCTAAAGAGCTCTACTCAGAATTGTTTTCAGAGATCGCATTACAGTCTTACTTTTCACTTTCCTAAGTCTACCTAATTATGGTCATTACCAACCTAACATGCAATGCAAAGAGTGAAGCAATTTGCCATGACCTCTGTTTTAGATTTCTACTGGGGCCCTAGGTTCAGAGTGTTTTAGTATTCCAAGTCCTCCTTTTCCATGGTTTCCAATTTCCCAATGCATTTATAAATGAACATTTTGTACATTATGTATTCCCCCCCCCATGGATTATATGACTGAAAGACATTTTCCCTTGGTAAATACTACACTTGATTTATAACTAGGTACATTAAAGACAAGTTAAAGCCTAAGCTTACCTGAAGATTCCGCATCATTTTCATTCAGTCAGCATCCAGATTTCTTTTTATTTCACCCAAGACATACTCCCATCTTGGTGTTCACTTCCAGTCCCGATGACCCTCCTCCCTCTCACTGTTAGCATTCTGTGAGCTATTCGGCTGAGTTGTTTGGAGTCCCTGAGATATCCCCTCCTCCTTCTCCTTTGTCACAAATGTTTTTCTTAAGTACTTATATCCAAACTTGGTGTTGCCCTGAGGCTAGTAATGTTATCCTTTTGTGTGCATAGTGGTGCAGCATATCATCTGGCATTATGTGTTTTGGGGTTGCTATTAGTATGTATAATCCAGGAATCCTTTTAACAATTTAAAATGCAGCAACAAATCCAAGTTCAGTTTGTTTGTGGCTTTCTCTCTTTCCCTCTGAGTAGCCAGAAACGAACCAAATCAGGATCGTTTATACTAGAGATGGGCATAAATTAAAAAAACAAATTGCAAAAATTGTCAAAAATCACTAATTCATTGATTCGTATTCATCCGAAGCGATGCCCCGACAAATATGAAGCAATGAATTTTTAGCAATTTTTGCTTTAGTGATTCATTGGGCCATAAAATGGCCTCCAGGCACTTAATGACACCAAAATCACAGAGAAGCTTCCTCTGACTCTTCTCTATAATGCCTCCAATTTTGATGAAGATTAGGTTCCAAACATTCGGGTTATACACCCACAAAATGGGTCCTCCCAGGAAAGTGTCCTTTAGCACTTGGCTTGGGGAAAACCTAATGTTCACCAAACTTGGAGAGATTTCACAGCAGAGTCAGGGGAAGCTTCTCTGTAATTTTGGTGTCTCTAGGTGCCTGGATGGACATTTTATTGGGTTTTAAAGGCAAATCAATGTAAATTTGTTATTTATGATTCATCGGCATAGACAAATCAAAAATTTGTCAAAAATCAAAATTTAACAAATCAAAAATTCAACATTTGAATAAAAACAAAGCATAATTTTTCCAGTTTGTGCCCATCTCTAGTCTATCCTTGTTGCTTCTAAATCTGTTTTCATAATGCTTTTACTTTACATTTTTAATAGAATGTTGTTAATTCTTTCATATTTGAATAATTTACTGTTTTTAGTTTTTAATATTGTGCTTTCAATTATGTAAGCCACCTTGGGTCCTTTTTTAGGTAAAAGACAGGGTAAAAATATTTTTGATAAATACTAGATGAAAAGATCGAGATCTATCTCTCTCTATCTCTCTATCTCTCTGTCTCTCTGTCTCTCTATCTCTCTATCTCTCTATCTCTCTATCTCTCTATCTCTCTATCTCTCTATCTATCTATCTATCTATCTATCTATCTATCTATCTATCTATCTATCTATCTATCTATCTATCTAGCCACAAAGTTCACTGTATAATAATCTAATTACTAAACACAGCCTTGTAAGGTTTTTTTTGTTGTTGTTGTTGTAGGGTGGCATGCTGTTTTCATGTTTTACCAAAGTAAAACCAATTTCTGTAGCTCAGATCATTTTGATCCAGTACACTAGCAATGGGGAACACTTTGTCCTCCAGATCATGTGTAACTTCCATAATTCCTCAACATTGGCCATGCCATTAGAGTTTATGGCAGTGGGTTATACATTTTGTACCACTCAACCCTTTTCTCTAGATTAGGTGGATCCATAAGTTCTATTCTAGAAATGTTTTGGTGGATCAAATGTTTTTTTTTCTTTTTTTAATCTAGAGATCCATTAAACCTTACATTCTCCTTATGGAATCAATTTCCAGCTCAGAACATGATCCTGAGGACTTCTTTACAATATTCATGTATTTCTGAGGATTATGGTAGTTCCAGAGGCTTCTGCCTGAGAGGGTTCCAAAATTAGATCAGGAATAAACAGGTGTCCTGTAAGTTCTCCAGATATTGCAATATTGTAGTAGATGCCTGTAGGTTAGCAGCCGTGGATCAATGCCGAAGGAAACAGAGACTGAGAATTTATTATAGATCTTACTATAGGTAAGAAGAGGAGAGACCTTTCTTTTTCTACTTCCTTTCTTTTCTCTCTTTTTCTTTTCTTTTCTTTTCTTTCTTTATTTCTTTTTTTGGTGCTACTTTTAATTAGGATGCCTTCAGGATGCTTTGACTCACATACTGCAAGAGTGCTAGAATTTAAGGTTTGGAAAAAAGGGGCATAGTGATCTCCCCTGCCCTGGCTATAGGGAGGGCTCAAAATAAAAAAGAAATGAGGAAGGAAAGTGTGATAAGAGAGATGAGGAAGAAGGGTAACCAAAGCTGTGTGGCTCAATAATCCAGTGAGGCTGGAACAAACTGCAAATGCTGCCTCCTCTGAGACTGTAATTTGGCAGAGCTTGACTGAGGTCTCTCTGGGGATTGCGTTTACAGGACCTGCTTCCCTAAATGATGGGCTTACTTGAATAATAAAACAACAAGAGCAAAGATCAGCAGCACCTTGGCTACAAACCAACATATTATGTTTCAGCAGGTTTGAGGCTGCTGGCTGGAATTTCAGAATTATTTTGCTTCTTCAGGTTTCCAGGCAAGGTGCATCGGAGAAGTCTGATTTTAGTGTGCTAAGTGGCTTTCCTGCCTTGGCATCACCTCTACCCTTTCCTATTTCCAGAATTCATAGGTTCAAAGCAACAGTGTTTGTACATGTATTGCACTCATGGACACCCAAAAGGCAGGAGTGAGGCGTCAGAATGGGGGCGGGTGGGGATGCATGCAGTTAAAAGGTCTACTGAGCCATTTGGAACAAGGCAGGAAGGCAAGTGCCAGCACTACTACTTATGAGACTTCTTGTTGCATGAGCTTTGGCTGTGCTGGTACAGGGGCTGGGGGAAAAAAAAACACTCCCCATGGGATGTGGTGAGCCTTTCACAAGCCACAGCAACAAGACTAGACCTGGAAAAATTGTCCTGTGCTAGAGAGAATGCAGGCTACAAGCCCTAGTGAGAATGATGGCAATGATTGCACGATGCATTTTACTGTTTGACCGGCCACCGAAAAATTGTTTGTTCATTTGTGTTTTGGCTACTAGTTGCCATATTCTCTCACTGGCTGGGTTTTACCCAAATTCTTGGCTTTCTACCCAGCCTGCACTGATTTTCTCAATGAAATTTCCTAAAAGTAGTTCTCTTTCCTTCCCTTTTGCTTGCTCCTCTCCATCATGTCAGAAAAGCCCACCTGGTCACATCATAAGGGCCTATCCACTCATCTCAGGATTTAGTTCTAAAATCTCAGGGAATAAGATGATGCTGACTTAGCAATCTTATCAGTATGTGCATCGGTGGCACCACAGAACTCAAAGCAGTGTTGATGTAAATTTAGAGGGATATTGAATTGAGAGGTTCACAGTTAATACATCTGGCCTCCCAAGAGCCATATTCCTCAGAAATGAACAGAAATGCATGGGAAGATGTTCTTATCAGTTGATGGCTCTAAATGAGCACAACAAGGGAGGTAGAGGTTTCATAATTTGGGGATAAACTTACTATTGATCCAATACATTAAAATATCTTTTTGTTTGCATAGGCAATATTGTTATGTATCTGGTATGAAGCAGTGATGAAGCATTTTCATTCCCCCCTCCCCAGAGATACTTCCTTTATGACAGGGAGCATCTTAAAGGAATGGAGTAATCTTACAGACTACATTAGTAGTCTAGCTTCTGCTTTAGCTCCTATAAGCATTGACTAAAGGAGTTGCGGGGAGAAGAGAAGAAATAAAAGGCAAAATAATATTTTGACAAAGCTCTGTTCTCTTATCACTTGTTGGAAATGTAAGAATGAAGATGTGCTTCCATTTACATCATGCTCCTGGTTTTCCACAGGCTAATGGTTGGTCAGAATGTTGGATGAAATAAGTCTTTGGTTTGACCCAAATGGGTTCTGCTTCTGTCTTGACCTACTGTATCAATGTGCCCTGGTGGTACCTGACAGTCCAGGCAGGGGGATTCAGCTCCCCTGGGAAAATCTATAGGGGGCATCAACTCTACAATTCCCCTTTCAATTTTTCACCCATGCCACCTAGGTCATCTTTAGTAATTTATTAATATAATATTTAACAAACTCCCTTATGAGCTACCTGTGTTGGCTGAGCCTGCCTACAGCAGCATTTCCTACATACTGGATATTGTGCAGAAGCATTATTTCAAGACAGGCATCAGATAAAAAAAGCACTGCTGGAGTTTGCATAAGAGACTGCAGATGTGTATAGTGCATTTGAATCTGTTGGCTGAATTCCAGTGCTGATCTGTGGTGCAGGCAGGTAAAACCAAATATATATAATTGAAAAGCAAAAGGAATGGTCAAAGGAGCTTCCGTAATAACATATACAAAGTGAAACCCATGCTGATTCAGAAGGCAAAAGTGGAAGAAAGGAGGAACAGTTGATATGCAACCTTTCCTGAGATACTAAAATTTATGTAGCCCCTTCCAATAAAGCAAAATCCCAGATGAGATTTATAAGGCTGTATGGCAAATAATCCCAAAGGTTTTGTAGGTTACAGTACAAACCTAACCTTCTGGATTTGCTGCCTGAAGGCATTAGGATGGAGTGAGGATAAGCATACATTGTGGCTAACTCCATGGGTGTAGATGTACCACCAGAGATATTATGTCTCAAAAAGGAGCATTCTGCAAACTCGGATGGCTTTGGATCTGCTATATCGAAAGCCCTTTGTTTTTCCTCAAGAGTTGCTGAGATCAGGCTGAAAAACTCCACCTACCCAGAGCTAGCATAGCTGATCTGCCCCTATGACTTTCAGTGGTGGGGGAATGACAAATATCAACTGGACTAAAAATGTGGCGAAACCATATCCTCACCCGCCTCTCCCCAGGTCAAGACTGAGCTGGCAAGAAGAAGTGAATGACTGGGAAATGTGCTGTCCCTTTGCCCTTTGCTTCAGACATTAAGAAAGTCTTTAAGAGACTAGATGAGCTTTTGGTACTTTGGAGGCACTGATGCTGCTGGCAGGGAGAGCATAGGAGTTCACAAGGCTTAAAGTCTCCTTTATGACCTTTAGCCATGAGACACTTGGCTATGATTTTAAAGGACCTGTATAGCTGAGGAAAAGCACAGGAGGAGATGATCCCTGTGATCTTTATTCTGATGGCCTGTTTGCTAACCTTGTAGCAGTGATCTGGAAACCAGGTGTGACGATCGCCCCACGTCACACATGCCACTCATAGTCATGATCTAATTTGCATGAGCCTATGAGAGGATTGGAGGGGCAGAGTCAGCTGCTATATGAAGGTTTGGCAGGAGATAGAAATAGATAGAGAGAGATACAGATAGAGAGAGATAAGAGACTGCTAAGTCAGAGAGAGAAGGAACAGATACTAATAGAGATAATGCTAGTTAAGATAAATAGATAGAGAAGGTGGTAATTATATGGCAAGAGAAAAGTATGTATTGAGAAACCTGTTAATGATTTACTTTTGTACAATGTTCATCTGAAGAACTTCTGTGATTATTAAATTGGCTTCACTTCAATAAATAAGTCCTGTTTGCAGTCACAAGACAAGTGTTTTGACAAACTTCATTTATATTGTGGATTGAGGTAATCGACTGGTGGCAACAAGAGGTAAACACGACTGGAGCCTTTGTGGGGGTACAACACATAGGTGCCACAAAGGGTGAACTTCACACCAGAGTTCTTTACTATTACTAATGAAGAATTACTGAGAACACTTTTAGTTGCTTCAAGCACTAATATAACTGCTCATTCATTTATTGTTTAAATAAACAATAATGCAAACCACTTGCAGGGCTTGGAAACATTCCTGTTTGAGACCCCAGTTCAAAGAATCCTCCAGTCAGCTATACTGGCTCTGGAATTCTGGGAGTTGTGGTCAAAATGGTAAAAATTTCCAAGCCCTGCTTATCTGTGTGAACTTACAAGTCGTTCCCCCCCCCCCCCCCGGCTGAAGTATACTTCCAAGAAATTGTGTAGGTGAATTCATCCTAAGCAGAACTCTGAGGTTTTTGATTCTGACGTAAAAAAGTGTTCCATGGTTTCGGACCATGTTACTTTTCGGAGTGTCCGATCCTGAAGTCATCTGCTTGACCCACCAGATCCTCCCAAACCAGGCTCCTCTGGTTGGCCACTCTGAGGGAGGCCTAAAAGTGTTGCACTAGAGGCAGGGCCTTCTCCATGGTAGCCCCAACCCTATGGAATCAGCTTCCAGAGGAGCTACACCTGGCTCCCTCCCTCTTGACATTTAAAAGAAAACTTAAGAACTTAACAACCTTCAGAACACAGCCAAAGAGCCCGAAAAACCCACAACAACCAAAACTTAAGAACTTCATTTTTAGGCAGGTCTTTCATACTGACCTGGGTTGATAGTGTTCATCTCCTGTCTTACTGCTTTTGTGAATTGTTTTGGTGCCAGTGGGTTTTTATTCTGTGAGTGTTTGTTTTTGTACTGGTTTTAACCTGCTGTTAAACTGCCCAGAATAGTGCTTTAGCAGTAATAGGTAGGTAGCTAGGTAGGTAGGTAGGTAGGTAGGTAGGCAGGCAGGCAGGCAGGCAGGCAGGCAGGCAGGCAGGCAGGCAGGCAGGCAGGTAGGTAGGTAGGTAGGTAGGTAGGTAGGTAGGTAGGTAGGTAGGTAGGTAGGTAGGTAGGTGAGGTCCTGTGCCAACAATTGCAATGGAATATGGTTTTCTTATCTACTGCAGTCTTCTGCACCACCTAGAAATCATAGTTCCCCCACTCCAAGCTCTTTAGATATGTGTTGGTTTTCCTAGTTATGCTGGATTCTCTCCTGCTAATAGAAGTCCACTATCAGACTTCAGTGTACTGAAGTGTATTGTAATTATAATAATAATCATGTGCCCTCAAGTTAATTCTGACTTATGGCGGCACTTTCCAGGGTTTTCCAGGCAGAGATCACTCATAAGTGGTTTATCATTCTCTTTTTCTAGTGGTGCCCAAGGCCACACAGCTTACCCAAAGCCACATAGGCTGGCTGTATTCACTGGAGGCCCAGTGGGGCATTGAGCTCCTAACTTCAGGCTCTGCAGCCAGATACCTAAACTACCGAGCTATCCAGCCAGCTGTACTAATAAGCTTTTAGAATAAGTATTCTCTGGGGTGAGGCCATGTTAATCTTTTGCAACATAAGCAACAAAATTATGGCACTTGAAAGATTCATAAGTTTGATTTGATATAAGCTTTCATGGACTTCAGCCCATTTCTGAAGAAGTGGGCTGCAGTCCACAAAAGCTTATGCCAAATAAAACTTTGTTGGTTTTAGGATGCAAGAAAAGAGCCTTTTGTTGTTTTTACAATAATTGTAAGATGCTGTCAGGAGTAGGGATGATGGCATGATCCACAGCTAGTACAGTAGGTAAAGCAGGTTGTGGTACTTGTTCTCTGAAGGAGAAATGCCCCAATCACTAATCATAATCATGGGGAAAATACTCTGCGTTCTCATGCAGTCAGATCTCTTGAAACTTAAGGGCTTTGAATCTCCTTTTTTTAAATCCAGAAAATATATATGAAACTCACTGTGCAGTGTAGAAAGACATTTCTCATCTCAAAGACTTAAGATTAAAAGAGAACAAATGTATCCTTCATTACCAAAACATTAAAAGACAAGAAATTTGGATTTAAAGGGGGAAAAATCATTGCAATATAATATAATGTAATATAATATAATATAATATAATATAATATAATATAATATAATATAATATAATATAATATAATATAATATAATATAATATAATATAATGTAGATTGTCAGATTATTTTTTGAGTGATTGGCCATTTCAATGAAGATATGGTACTTCATAAATACTGACAGGCTGGAGTTCAATGAGGTGCTTGTTGCTTTTCCCACTCCAGAGGCTTTGCAGGAGTTCAGCACGGATGTTTTTGTACACCACTTCTTAACTCAACACTATATTAGCTGAATTTTTGCATGGTGTACCATTTGTTTCAAAAGTTGTATATTGAAAAAAAATGGCGGTCCTGTACATGGTGAGAAAAACATCTGCATATGATATGGTGTGTGTTTAGTCGTTTAGTCGTGTCCGACTCTTCGTGACCCCATGGACCAGAGCACGCCAGGCCCTCCTGTCCTCCACAGGAGGGCAAATACTTAAAAATGGGAGAAAATCAAACCTTCAGAATCTAAAATACAAAATGTATTTTCATTTTAACGTAATTCAAAAATCTTTCACCTTGAAAACTGATGTCATAGATTTATTGGAAGTTAATGGATTGTTGCCAATTTACAGTGGCAGATTAGTTAATTGCAGATATTTATTACTGGACATATACAATTCCCATGCCATCTGGACAAATCTGGGGAGTAACAAATTGAAGTGAGTAAATCTGCATTTAGGGTGATATAGGGCTATATCTGTATCTATATAAGGCCACATTACAGAGTTATTATTGTAATAGTAGTGGTGGTAATGCACCATCCGTGGTATTGCATCATCAGTGATATTCTGAGTTATAATGAGTTTTATTCTGTATGCTATTCCATCATATAGAATAAGAAGCAGTAGAACAGTCTGGCATTTGATAATATGAACTAAATAATAACCCATTCATATCCTCTGACATTTCACAGAGAAAAATGAGAGCATGCTTTAAGTGGGGTATGCTGTGCAATTCTTGGAGCCTCCTGTGTTTGCTGTACTTGCTCTGGATGGCTATTCACTTGCCTTTTCCAAGGGCAATATAACAAGACAAGCAATGAAACAGTAGTAGTTTCCACAGGCATTTGCATGAAGGGAATGTTCAGGCAGAAAATAGCAGTGGATAAGTATTTTGTAAGCTGCTTGGAGTCCCTCAAATGGGAGATAAGCAGTATATAAATTGTATGTATGTATGTATGTATGTATGTATGTATGTATGTATGTATGTATGTATGTATGTATGTATGTATGTATGTATGTATGTATGTATGTATGTATGTATGTATGTATGTGGACGCAAGCCATGGATTTCTGCACATATGCCCTGTCTATGTATAGGCCTTATTGGAATGAGAACTCTTCACAATTAGGTCTGTGAGCAAGAAGGTCTGCCTGCTTTGGTTCCCCCCAGGCCAGGGCTGTAATCAGAGCACCCAGGAATTGGAGGACACAAAATCTAGAAATCTAGAGGTGAATGTACTCGGTGTGTTAAAACAAAAAACACTTCCCAGCATTACTCATTTTCTTTGTTTCTTCTTCTTCTTTTTCGAAAGCATAAACGTTTCCTTCCTTCTGGGGGATGCGACATTCTCCTCCCTCTTTTGTGGGTGGCAGTTTACGCCTCGGGGTGGAGTGCCATTGGTCTGGGGTGCCTAAATTGCATATGAGGGCTTGGCCCCAAGTCATGTGTCCAGGCCTAAGATATGGACTTCAGAGCTGGGCTCGTCATGTGATAAAGGCAAAGCCAACAGTGTGCCTCCAGGGCTTTCTGTAATACAGGGAATTCCTTTGCATGGGCAATGGCAAAAGAGGCTTTTGTGCTTCTCTTTCTCTGGGAAGAAAGAAGAAAATAACTTTAAAAAGTTACTTCAAAAACTAACAGTGCCTCTTGGAAAAGGTACTTTCAGGTCCCCTTCTGTCCCACCTTCTTTTCCTTGATGTGCCTAGATGGGTCATCCCCAATGCCTGGCTCTGAGACATCTTCAGAGCCGAGGCTTAGGAAGATAGACAGAGTTCTGGAGATCAGTGTTTCTCTCCACAGAGTCCGCTCAAAAATGAAGAAGAGGCAACACAAACAATAGTGACCGTGTCAAATTAAAGGCCAATATGGGGAAGCAGTTGGGGTGGAAATTATGTGATAATGGAGGCTTCTCTTCCTGCTTCAGGTGGTGGGAAAATTGGACTCTGCGTCCAAATGATAACATCTTCCATTTGTAACCTTTCTGCTTCCCCTGCTGTTCCTTCCATCTATTTTCTTAGCAAAAATAACAGCAGCAAAAATTTATTTATTTATTTATTTATTTATTTATTTATTTATTTATTTATTTATTTATTTATTTATATTTATATCCCGCCTATCTAGTCAGCTCAGGACCACTCTGCAAGTAAGGTAGAGGGAGAAGGAATGCATTTTTTTGCCTCCATTCTCACCTCCTAAATGGACACTGTATTCATAGGTGTCTGCCTGATTGTTAGGTTTATTCCTACCACAGAACATGCAATGGCTGAAACACAGCAGCAAATCACAACTCGAGTAGGCCCTTTGAATCAGTGGGGATTTCGAGAGCCAACTCTTCCGTTAGTTCCCTTGATCCAATGGCCCTACTCTAGTTGTGACTTACTACTGGATTTCAGTCATAGTATTGCACACGGAGGTGGGGGGTTCTTTTTAAAAATTTAACATGCCAGAAGGGCCAAGTTGTGCTGAGTTTTGATCTTGTTACTGCAAAGGCTGAGTCACACATCTGCTGATTCTTGTGATGATATGTAATGCTTTCAAATGCTGCAACTCAATAGGTAACTTGTAATAAGTGAGAACAAAGAAATCAGTATTCAAGGTAATCACAGAACAGGATTATGGGAAGACATGCACAGAAGCTGCTCTGGAAAAGCTACAGTGAAAATAATCATTAACTATGCAAACAGATTGCCAAGTGAAACATATCAGATCGGCAAAGCTCATTATCAACTGGCAGCCTTGTTTAAGTGAAATCATTTACAGTGACTTGCAGAGTGTTTTCTGGAACTATGCTCTGAGGATGATTCTATTGCTCCATTGCCCTATCTTCTTCACGGAATTTTATGGTAGCTCTGGATGATAACATCTGCCAGTGATAAGCCTCCCGTGTCCCTCCATTGCTTCTTCCATCTTTTTTTCTCACAGTGGAAAAATTCTTCAGGAGGAAGTGGAAGAATAACTGCACTATACTAATGGGCAAGGGAGGGTTGGTGATTGTGCAACAACTATGTTACTAAGGCTGCGATCCTGCAAACTCTTACCTGACTGTAAGCCCCATTGAACCCAATGGGAATTACTTCTGAGCACAGATGTATAGGATTGCCCTGTAAGCTACCTGTGGAATGATTTTTCATGACTAGGAAACATCTTGTCCATTGTCATTTGTAGTTATTGTCAGGTAATATTATGCTCATATACATTTGCTGGAGAGGAAGAAAAACTTTCGGGAAGACCAATGGCCTTAAAAAACATAGGGGCTGCAGCTGTCTCTTGCTCTCGCTCTCTCTAGCTGGGGCCCACCTTGATTCAAATGCTCTGACATGAGACCACCCATTGCAAGGACCACGTATGTTCTGTGAAGTCATCCAGACCCCAGAGTAATCAAGGATCCTTAAGGAGTTTTGCAGATGGAACAGCAAACTTTAAATGCATCTCTCCTTGGTGACATCTTCACCTCCTAAGCATTTTGTCCTCAGAAGCTTGTGAGCTGAGGAATTCACTCTCACTGCCAAACACATCTAAAACACAAAAGAGGATTTCCTTCTAAACTGAACACTGAGCTCCTATCTCTACACATGCCCTTGTTTTGTTATGTGGAGACTGCCAACAAAGCTGTTTGCGTTGTGCACTTTATTCCCTGCGTGCATCATGTGAGATGATGCTAAACTATTCTGTTCTTTTTCAGCAAGCTTTGAAGCAACTGCTACCTTTCTGTCTTGCCTCGAGAAGCCTTTTTAAGTAACCATATAATTTTGGTCTAATTAAAGATATTAACTTCCGTAGGCTTCGTCCATAATTATCATAATTGTACAGTGGTCCTGTGCTTGAAAATGGAATTTTGCCCTTGAGTAATTGCTTTGTGGACTGCAAGATCCCTGTTTTACATCTTTTTTAAAAAATCTGCCAATGTATTTGTATGATTGTGTGCATCCTCAGTGCTTGATTCTGTGTGGATAAAAGCAATGCTTAGGAAGAAGGAGAACTTGGAAAGTTATTTTTATCCTTCAACCACCAGTTACATATGGTGTAGGCTGGCCATTACATTCATTCTCCTTAAAAGTAATTTGGAGTTAATGCTGTTTAATTCTATTTAGTTAAGCAGATATATGCCACTAAATTATTCCAAGAGCTGAAAATCACTTCCCCAGTACTACTCTCTGCAATCCCATAAGAAAGAATGCAACCACTGAAGTAGAGCTCCCTTAGCATCCATCGCACCCTACAGAACTGTTCCAGGAGAATGCTGCAGTCAATGTAGAACCCCAAACCCTAAAATAGTCTCAACCCAAACTGAAATGGTCCAGCTCTTGCATATTCACAGATTCCTTTACCATTCACACCCAGAGTTTGTAAAAATTCTCTCTCTTTTTTTGAGGGGGAGTACAGCTCCCAGTCAAGGTGGCCACTTCATAGTAGTGAGAAGATTATGGAAGCTGTAATCCAAAAAGTAACCTGCCCAAGCTTTTTCCCATGTGTCTGCAATGCCTGAGGAACTAGATCTGTTGCCAGATTTCGATGACTCTTATCAAGTCAATCTCCTTCTACACAGACAGCTTATGGCCCTTTAGCCACCCTCTCAAAAAGAAAGCATAGATGGTGTATGAACAGTCCAAAGTGTTATGCTCTTTCGCTGCCCTATCTGTATTAATGCTAGCTCTTAATGGCTCCTCTAAAGGACTTCTCAGAACTATGTAGTACAGAAACATCCCAAAGAGATATATTGGAATAAACATATTTCTGTGTCTCTATATTCTCATCAGCCTTTGTCTTACAACATTGCCTTCTGAAAATAAAAGGTGATATATAGTCATTTTAGATTTAAGCTAGAGTTATTTCAAATGTAAGTATCCCTTTGGTCAGGGGTCTCCAAGCTTTTCAACCGGAGGGCCATATCATTTATGCTCCACATTTTTGAGGGCTAAAGGAAGGTGTGCTCACTTGCGCAAACATGTACTTGCACAATCCCTCCCACACTCCCACACGCACACCTGCATGCCCACCCGCATGCACACCAGAGGCTGGGAGTCCGATTACCTCCTGTGTCTCCTTGACAGGAGTTGGGCTTGATGATCCATAGGGTCCCTTCCAGCTCGGCACTTCTATGATGATAATGGTCAAAATTTCAGTCCAAATAGTCAGCTATTGAATGTGAATTTTATGTGAATGATCACTAAGAGGTATTTCTGTGTGACTTCTTGTGACAATTGGATACACATAGCGAACTATTTCTATCAGTCTGGAGCACACAGAGTCAATAGGGAAACAATCATAATATTTCAAGTAAGTACAGAAGCAGTTATTTGACTGATTATTTTATGTATTGCCTTCCTGCACACCTCCATCCTAGATCTATAAGTCTGAATGTGACATAGGATTAGCCAATATAGTTTGCTGTATGATGACAAATTCACTATTAAAATATCTCATAATAATTGTGTACCTTCATGACATCGCTGACTTATAGCCACCTTTGTGTGCATACATAAGAAAGCACTACATAGCATAGTGCTCCATAGTGATGATCACATACTTTCTGAGCCTTCCCTGCTTGTTTCTGGACAGTACATATTAATATATTTCAATATCTGTGATGCCATAACAACTACTTTATGAACCAATTTGACCACAGTTTAGCTTCTGAAAAGACAGATCAGGTGAACACGCAGATGGAAAATCCCTTTGATGTAGGAAATAGTGTTGCTCATTCGGTGGGAGACCGTCTTCCCCCAGAGTTAGTTTTAGCTCCAGCAGAAGGGTGGTAGGAGGTATTAATGTGGGTTCTATAAACAGCAAAATGTTCTGTATTTTTGATGCAAATAACTTACTCATTGATTAGTAATAGTGGGACTGGAAGATGTGTCCTGTGTTCTCAGCTGTGTGCAATAAATTCTGGGGACAGCTGAGGGAGTTGGAAACTACAAAGGAACCATTTGCTTGTCTTTGATCTACGTGCCTGTTTCCCTCTCTTATCTGTCCAGAATAACTGATGTTGCCCTGATGTATTTTAACTACAAACCCCTAACGTGTACTACAGGATAACTGGCTGAACCTCAAGCATCACAACCTCTGAACTTCAAGCATCACAATATCT
Source organism: Pogona vitticeps (assembly GCF_051106095.1). Taxonomy (NCBI): domain Eukaryota; kingdom Metazoa; phylum Chordata; class Lepidosauria; order Squamata; family Agamidae; genus Pogona; species Pogona vitticeps. The sequence continues at coordinate 255,470,022 of NC_135784.1, read as the reverse complement.
CAGGGCCACCCCACATCCAGTAAGGCACGAAGAGGAAAGGCGGGGGCTGCATGTAGAAACTTCAAAGTTCAGATTTTCTCCAAGTTCACAAGTTCCTTCTAGAGGAAAGGGGAAAGTGAAATATTGGGTAGGTTCTAAGAAAAATGTGTATGGAACCTAGTGCAGGATAAAAATGCCACAAAAGTGTATAGGAGCTAGATTGATAATGAAAAAGCATTGTAAGAGGTATAGAAGTGAGGTACAAATAACTTAATTTGATCAAAAACTACAAATATTTTCTGGCATCTTAAAGGCTAACATATTTAATATAATATTGTGTAGAATACATCCTCCCACAACTGATGTGTGAAGCTGATCAGTAAGTGTGTATATAACACATCATTTGTGAACTCTGGTCCACAAGAGCTTATGACATGTAAAGAATAGTTGATTTTTATGGGACCACAATATTTTTTTATGTTTTTGCTGCAATAGATTAACATGGTTACATCTCTGCTTATTGATGCAAACATCCAGCAATTATATCTCATATAGTCCATCTTGGGCACAATGGTTGAGCAAACTGTAGCAGGGCATCTATAAGAAATTTTGGTCAGGATTTCTAGACCTGAAACAATATTGGGTTGGGACTAACATTTCTGTTGACTTCTCTATTCCACAGTTAATGGGAATCTGATGTGCTTTTCAAAGAAGCAGTTGTGTTAGATTAGTACTTTAATACATTGACAACAGCAATTTCAATCCCAAATTCAGTAGTGCTCTGAATCCACCTCTGATTTTAGTTCAGTACATGGAATAATACCATGAAAGTGTAGACTAAAAGATGGTGTGGATTCATATCACTGCTGAAACTGGAGTCACCAGCTGCAACTGCTTGAGTAACAGTCAGAAGCTACTGGGATCTTGAACAGCTGGCCTGCATAGTATACCACTGAACATTAGGTGGCAGCTTCTTGGAGATTTACCTTCAGATTTTGGACTGGCCTTAGTCAAACTGGGTGGTCATTATATCCTAAACAGGAAGTTGCTGAAGACTTGTGTTCAAGTTGGGTTGTAGTTTTTCTGAGTAATGTGTTCCTGTATGCCGGATTATTTCCAACCCCCCCTCCGAATACTGGAATCACTCTTGACCATTTAGTGTAGAATTGGTAGGAGATGATATTATATTTGCAAGAAGACATGGGGGGGGGGGGTGGAGGAAAGAGAATGAATTCATAGTGATTGCTATGTAAAAACTGTGTTACAGCTATAAAGCTTCTATATCATCCATGTGGTGTATGTAACATTGGCTGAGAACTGTTGTATTATGAAGCTTCTGTTGGAGGTAGCTTGGAAGCTTTTTGCTGTTGTTTAGTCGTTAAGTCATATCTGACTCTTCTTGACCACATGGACCAGAGCATGCCAGGCCCTCCTGTCTTCCACTGCCTCCCGGAATTTGGTCAAATTCATGTTGATAGCTCCGATGACACAGTCCAGCCAACTCTGTTGTCCCCTCTCCTCTTGCCTTCACTCTTTCCCAACATCAGGGTTTTTTCCAGGGAGTCTTCTCTTCTCATAAGATGGCCAAAGTATTGAAGCCTCAGCTTCAGGATCTGTCCTTCTTGGAAGCTATAACTAGTGTCAAATATGGCATCACACCCATTCACAAGAGCTGGCTTCAGAAATAACATTAAAATTCATTAACTCATCTCCTATCAGAACTAGGTCAATATATTGCTTACTTCCTCTAAAGGCCCAAATGATCTGGACCAGATGAAAACAGTTTCTTATACAAATATCTCAGTTCTTTAAGACACATTAAGGAGACCTGAGCATGAATACCTTTTTCATGTGATGTGAAGTCTTCTGGTGCCCAAGGCAGGGTTTTCTTGGTGCTGGAACATATTTGGTGCCACCGTCCCATAGAGAGATGCCACACCATCTTCTTAGAATTTACATGTGACATTACAGTCATGTCCCCCCCCCCCATTTTCCAGCTAGCTCATTGTGAGTACGGGTTGGTTCTGCTGAGGGCGGTTCTGTTGACTGTGCAGGAAAAAGGACAGGAGGCTGTTCATCTTTTCTAACAGAATTTGTTTTATTCGTGAGCAAACTCAACTCGGCTGGCTCAAAAGGGTCCATTAAACTTAACTCTGGTGACAACTTATAACTTCAAACTCGCGTGGTTTTTTCTTGTTCTTACTGGGGGGCTGGCCCAAAGCGCTCCCGGTCTGTCATAGGCCGAGTCGGGGTGGTTCTGACTGCGCAGACAGTCCCACAACAGGGGTGTCTCACCCAGTCCCCCTCCCGCCGGTTCCATATAATCAGATCAAGCTCCTCCCCTCTATCGTCAGCCAAACACACTTCTCTAGGCTGTTGTACTTCCCTGTCATCCTGTTCAACTTCCACTAGTATTCCCTCTACACACTCTGCTCCTCCTTCTGTTCCTTTGACTGTGGAGGACAGCACACTCCCTTTCTCTCCTTCACACTCATATACAGGTAGTGGTGTCTGTTGCTATCCTTTGTATTTTTGTTAGGTTTTGTTTTTTATGATGTTATAGTTGTCTGATGGATGATACATGCCATGGGTTACTGTCAGGTGGAAAGATAATCATTATATTTTATAAATAAATATAATATTCCCACACTCAAATGAATTGGCAGAAAAAAAATTACTCAACTAATATGTGTCACAGAATGCCCATATTGGAATATGAGTGTATTGTGGATGAGTCACGTCAAATAATTCAGATTTGATGGACTGCTCCAATAAAATGACTCATTTGACCATTATATTTGAACTCTAAGGTTATGCTGGGATTTCATCTGCATTTCATGAACATTTTTACCCTTTTGGAATAGAATGAAGATGCTTTTTATATGGTGAAAATGTACACTTTCACATTTTATAATACAGCCAGTGTCTTAGGTCACAATGTAGCCATCCCTCCATGTTTAAGAATTTGCATAAATTAACTAGAGGCTCTTTCTGTATGTTTCTAGGAACCACAGTTTATGTCAATTATTGACTCCTTCCATGAGCTGTCATGCTGAGTTGAATGAACTAGCTGCAGAGGAAACCACTATTCACCATGGATTGGCTGATGAGGATCCGAGGAGATTACATACTTAATTGTGGGCAATAGTCAAGGGTATTACCCACCTTCTGCAAAGTACAGATTGCATGGAATTTACATAGAATTATTCTTTAATCCCAAGTAAATTGTCAATTAATTTCATGGAAGCATCAGAGACGCCAGCTACTGTTTAATTATAGAGCAGGGACATCTGTGTATAGCACTACAATGCAGGATCACATTTCCATTGAAGTTTCGTGATGTGCTGTTGGATGGAGAATCGCCTTTCATCTTCTAGGTGACATTTCCAATATATCTTCACAGCCTGACAACTTCATGATGCCGAAGAGATTTAAGAATAAAATATCAGAAAGGATTTCCTCTTTCCAATAATCAGCACTTTCAGTTTCTGGAATGCCAGCCACAAGCCAATATGTAAGAAATGGAATTATTTCTTCTTACTACCCAACCCTTCACACCACTGAACAAAAATCCGAGCTACTACAGAAAATGGGAGACCAACGGTAGACACAGCAGCAGCCTAATGTTTTAACTGTGTTGATAATTGAAAGGTCTGGTTGCAATCTTTAAGGCCCTATATGACTTCAGTAGGGACAAAGGAAAAGGCTTTCTTGGTGGCTGCTTACCAGAATTCTTGACTGAGGGAGGCTAGGTTGGTCCTCCTCTTCCCCCTTTGTTATCTTTTTGACAGCAGGCAAATGCCTTTATTAAGTTTTGCTGCAGAAGGGTTTTTAGCCGATGGGATGCTGAGTTGTGTTTTTAAGTTGCGATTATGCTTTCATCAAATTTGTTTTATTTAACTATAAGCTGCTTTGAGTCTCATTCTTGTGGGCAAGGTGGAATATAAATGAAACAAACAAACAAACAAATGCCAAGGTAGGGGTTGTGCTTAGTCATTGTACTCATTACACATCATATCAGCATTTTAGGGTACTTTGCAGAGTTATCACAGAGACAAGATATGGAATGTGAGGAGGGAAACATCCATTGTGATGCAGGCCAAGACACTTTGTGAATATTGGTCTAACTCATCTGAGGGGTATAAGACTGGAGAAGGCTGTGGAATGGCTAAAGCCTAAAATACCTAAGGTCTATCATGGTGTCATCTTATCAGCAGGGTGGTGATAAATTATCCCTTGAAGGTAAAGGTGATATAGCACCCCTTGGAGATCAGATTTTTTAAAAAATTAGGGATCCGGGTTTTGTTGGCAAAATTGTCCCTTGAAAAGCAGACAAGCAGAAAAAACTGGCTAGTCATTTTTGCTGCCTCTGGGCCAATCCAGACAATTCAACACACGTTGGAGATAAATTGATTTATTTCTTCCATTGTTCAGCTGAGCTTTGGCTTCTGCCTCAATTAGTGACACTCCACTTCGTGGCATGCAGCACTGGCCTCAGGGCAAAACCCCTTCCCTGGCAAATGCCCTTCCATTAAAACTCTCAGGGAGCTCATAGACAGCAGTATGGAAATCCACAGCAGATTAAAAAAATATTTTTATCAAACAAACAAACAAATAATTAAATAGAGTGTTGCATGCTGTTCACACCTTCCCACATAGGTATTATGGGAAATATAAAATTGCACGTGACTCTGAACCAAGTACAAACAGGGCCGCTGAGAGCAGGTGGGTGGAAGGGCTCTGTCCACAAGCAGCATCAGCATCAGTCAACCCTTAGCAGCTCAACCACCTTTCTTGGGTGCTGAGGCTGGTCTCAGGGCAAGCCCAAGGAATTTTGTTTGAGCTGAAGTTTATGACGGCTTTCCTCCTGCTCCCTCTGCAAAAACTGACCAGGTGTGTAGGTTCATCTCACTGAAGGACTAGTGGTGGGACAACATCTTTCTCCCCAGCTGATGGCAGCAGGATAATTTAGAAGATGTGCAGATGGTTGCATGGCACATAGTGCACTGCTGCTTCAGAGCACACTGTGACCATGTCCACTTAATCTGGATTTCTAGAATGCTAGTGTGATTATGTATGGGATCTGGTCATAAATTTGACTCCATTTTCAGTATTTTGTTTTAAGGAAGATATTCAGAGGTGCCTGAGTGGATCTCCTATTCTTATAATCACAAAATGGATCCAGTTTTTTGTTTGCAAAAGAGAAAGAAGAATGCTTTGACATGGGTATGCCAAATCCTTTCGATTTTGTTTCCAGATTCATCAGCTACAGTAGGTGCTGTTTAAGTCTAGCTACTGATTATTATTAGGCACATCAGTTCCCAGGCTTTCTTGCATCTATTGGCTCTCGTGGGCTGGAGATTGCTTTCCAGTCTCATGAACTGTATGATCGATAGAGCGCTGTTTTGAAAAAAGAAGGAAAGAATTGGGGAGGGGCAGCAAGAATGCAATAAAACAGCATTCTCCTTCTGCGTTAACCACTTATGTCCGATGATGGGGAACTAATGCAGTCCTCCACACAGACAGTGCACACTAAACAATCATACCACACACAATTGGTCGGGTGTTCTCTGCAGAGCTGAAGCAGAAGAGGATGTCAAGAGCGATAACGCTCTTCCCTGTGATTTCAGCATTGTTCAAGTTGGCACCCGATTCCTGGGGACTCTGTCACACCGAGCTCAGTTGTCAATTTATTAGAAGACCAGCAAGGACATGTGAAAGGCACCTCAGTAGGGTCCCTTTTTTCATAGCTTTCTGGTTTCTCATGAAAACACCTTGCCCTCCTGCTGGGTTGGCACAGCACTTAATGACCACTAAGCAAAAAGTAGTTGAAATGGTGGGTTTGTTGGGGGGTGGGTGGGCATCCTTCACTCGTTGCTTTATTTTGTTGCTCAAACAAGAGCCTAAGAACAGAAGACAGGTTGTCTAGTGAGTGCCATAGCTGAAAACTAACACACAGAAACTAGTCCTTCCTTCCTTCCTTCCTTCCTTCCTTCCTTCCTTCCTTCCTTCCTTCCTTCCTTCCTTCCTTCCTTCCTTCCGTCCGTCTTTGTTATCTTTTTAGTTATTATAATTATATAATGGCACAGCCAATCGGCCAAGTCAGGCCAATAATTTATAGTGCCTACCCTCGTGTTCCTTTCACTTGGTGGGGGACTGCATCACAGTACTGCTGCATGTACAGTGCATTTACAAATGGAATGCCAAAGGGTTGGCTTGAATGACGAAGCACATCTGCCTCTTAGATTCTAAAGGCAACTGATTCAGGGATATTCCAGAAAGGCTCTCAAATAGGTTGACACAATTAATCTTTCCTTAAATGCTTGGCTTCAGAGTGACGTAACAGTCCACAAATAAAGTCGGTTGCTTACTGTAATTCTTCCACTGCAGGGAAATCACAAATGAAAGGACTACAAACTCTATGGAAGACTACACTATTTATTTATAATCTGCTATTTATAGCCCGAGCTATTCCAAAGGCTTGCAGCTAGATAACAGCAGATGAAAACTCAGATATCAAGCCTTTTTTTATGATTCATCTAAAATCCAATTAAAACTCAGCTGAGGCTTTTTTTGGTGGGTGGGGCAATGTAAAAAATTCTCCTTGCATACAAGAATTCTAATATGTACATGCTCTGCTTGAAAATGGTAGATTTAAAAAATTGAGTTTTTCTAAGCAAATAAAGCTTGTTCTTGACATTCACAAATATGAATGCTGATGAATGCACAAACAGCGGGAGAGAATTAAAATAGCAATGCTATAGGGAGGTGTTTTTCAAGAAATGAAGGCAGCAAGGTAGAGTCGAGTGAATCCTGCTGCCCTTGTAAAAGTTGCCCTGAGATAGGGTAGCTAATATAGAGCAAAAATGAAAAGCAAAGCAAGGCAAAGCATGTTGTTTATATACCACCCCATAGTGCTTCAAGTACTGTACTCTCTGGGTGATTTATAATTTAATTATGCAGATTACACATCGCCCCCTGCCCCAGGAAGCTGGGTACTCAATATAGAGCCCCCCTGCAACCATGTTTGTATAAAAGGGAAGTTTGAGAAGTAAAGTTTGTCATGTTCCATGTGTGGTTGAAATTTTCTTAGATATGCAGTTGTTGGAGATCAAGAAAACAGGTCCTTATCATTTGCCCCAGGTAGAGTGGATGGTCAAATAAAACAGTACTCATTTTTAGACATGCCTCATCCCCTTTTATCCAGATTTGGGGGCTCACTTTTTAATTTTTAAAATCATGTTTCTGTATGGAATCCATGCTTTTTGTGCAATGTACTTTAGATCAGGGTTTAACCCAGTAGTTGCTCTTGGCTCACCAGCTGAAGATAAATGATATACAGTGGGGTCTTGACTTGAGAACTTAATCCGTATTGGAAGGCGGTTCTCAAGTCAATAAGTTCTCAGGTCAAATCTGCATTTCCCATAGGAATGCATTGAAAACCATTTGATCCGTATCTGCTCTTTTCCGTCCATAGAAACTAATGGGAAGCTGCTATTCTGCCTTCAACCACTAGAGGGGGATATTTTGCCTCTTTTTTTTCTTAGGTCAAAAAAGGTTCAGGGAAGGCAGGGAAAATACAGTCCAGGCAGTACCAGGCAGTCCGAAGACTGTCTCCCAATCCACTCTCTAAACGCTGGGAGGAGTGAGGAAGCAGACAGGCACCCTTTTCACTGGCCAACAGTTAACTGAAAGTTCAAATTTTGCACTTTCCCTGCCTCCCACGTGGGTTTTTTTTCAGTTCTTAACTCAAATCTAAGTATGTAAGTCAAGTCAATATTTTCCTGTGAGAGTGGTTCTTAAGTCAAAATGTTCTTAACTCAAGCCGTTCTTAAGTCAAGACCCCACTGTAAGCAAAACTTCTAATGTATACATTGTGTTGTTTTAAGTCCTTATTGCGCCTTAGATAAAGTTCTGTGTCTTGACATTTTGTTCTGTTGTTTTGAAGACCCAAGAGCATATTTTTATTGTAATTTAACTGTTATGAACTGCATTGGAATTTGTTAATGAAGGGCAGCATATAATTTTTTTCGATGTAAGTTAAGTAAATGCAGTTTCAAATTCATTGATTCATTAATGCTTTCAGATTAGGCATGTACAACTTTAGACGGGATCTATGCTCATTGAAAGGGCACATGGATTGGGGCTAACTTCTCTTCAGGAGACATTCTGACCTGCTCCTTATCTGAGTTCATGACATAGTTTGTTCATTTCTAGCTCTCAGTTTCCCCTTAGATAAAGCACACAAATGGGAAAATGCACAGAATGGTGGTCAGTGGTGGTGCAATCTATGTAGTGCTAAAAATGAAATATTATGTGCTGAGTATGATACAATGTGCTGTATGGGGACATGGATCTTTACAGATATGGAGTCTAGGCCCTTCCAAAGGAAGCTGCTACACAGAGGAAGACTGGTTTCCAGGCACTTTATGGGATATAGGCCTGCAGGTACAGTAATCAGCTTTGCACCACTGCATTGAGTTGAAAAGGAAAAGAAAAATGGTGGTAGAGGGAGATGGACTATAATGCCCTAATTGTTGTAACATTCTACTCAAAGCCCTCACGACAAGCAAGCTTCTACAAGCGTGCATCCTGTGCCCTAACAATGTAATAAATAAAGTTTAGGAATCTTAAGCTGAGAACAAAGAGGCAAAAAGACTATTTCAGAAGACAAGGGCATTCTACACACCGATGGAAATTACTTATGTTGTCCTGGAGCTCCATGAAATGGCTGGCTGAGCAGCTGCAAGGGGATATTTGCTGTGTGGTGACCTCAGTCTGAAACGTTGCTTATTGTGTCAGAGGCTGGAATGTCCAGGGCAGATCTTGGGTTTTATTTGTGGGGCAGTCACCTGCTATTCACCTTTTCCTTTCACATCAGCAGCTCAACCTACTGATATTATGTGCACATTTGATTTCCTCTTTTCCTCAGTTCAAATTACTGACCTTCTTTTAAATGCCACAAATGCCAGATGGAAAATGAATGTTCTGCAGGTGGATGTACTGCACCATCTCAGGAGAGACCAGAAATTCTTATTCAGATGGCAATGCTCATACAACCTGATTTGGACCAATTTTTTGTATATTGAAGGCAATGTATATTTGTCCAGAGGCAGTGTATACAGTACTCCTATTTGAAATTATAGGCAGCTGAGGACTGGAAAAAGGGTGGCATCCCCAACTCCAGAATTGCTGGAGTCATCTAAAATTTTCTTCCTGGAGTTTGCAAGACCTGAGTAGGGCTATTAATGATAGGATATTAATCGGGCCATCATAAGTTGAAGGAGACTTGATGGCACATAACAGCAACCACCATCTCGTACTCGAACAGTGAACCACCCATCCTCCATTGAGTCGAAATACAACTGGAACGAAACCACAGTGTCTGCCAACAATAGTAGCAGTAAGGATGAAGTGATGGTGAAATGAGATCACTGGAATAGGTGTTGTTGATTACTGCTAGCACACATGAAGTAGTAGGATCAGTCTAGAGAATACAACAAACAACTACTGTATATAAAAACAACTACAGCAGTAGCTTGGAGACCAACAGCCCCTGTAGATAGTGCAGAGCAAAAATAGACAAAAGATATAATTAATGAATTAGTTGGAGAAATTACTAGGAGACCTAAAAGAATTGATTGAGAATTTATTAATAAAGAAACAAGTTCTCAGAATAACAATTGGTTAGAAATGATAAAGTATAAAAGGGAAATAAAAGAAATGACAGGTATATCTTATTAATATCTTATAACGACAACGACAACGACAACGACAACGACAACGACAACGACAACGACAACAACAACAATAACAACAATAACAATAATAATAATAATAATAATAATAATAATAATAATAATAATAATAATAATAATAATAATAATAATAATAATAATAATAATAATAATAATAATAATAATAATAATAAATGTTTTATTACATTTATTGACCAGCAAAAGTAAGGAAAATTATTTAAATTAGGAAACATAAAATCAATCTAAAAGCACTAAAAATATCTATTTACTCTAGTTTCTCTTCAGATTGTATAATATTATTCAATTAGAACAGTAGATAAAAAACTGGGTAAAAAGAAATGATAGAAGCAAATTATGAAATTCAAAGGGAGTATATTCCAAAAGGAAAGCAAAGGTGAAAACAAGGTAGTGAAAGGGATAGTAAGTAAAATTTATAATATTTTATTGGAAACAGAAGATCAGGAGGATGCAATTAAATAATGGATATTTGATATGGGCAAAGAAATAAGAATTAGTCCTTGGAAAATATATGGAACATTAGAGTATTGAAATCTGTAAGGATAAAAAAAATGTATAAGTCAATTTGGAGATGGTACATAATTAACTGCAGTGAAATTAAATCAAATGGATGGTAATTATTCAAAAAGGTGCTGGAGAAGGGTCCAGAAAGTAGGTACTTAACTTTCCTAAATGGCTGGGATGTGAGAATACATATACTGAAATATATATTGAAATTTTGGCAGTTGGTTTTTAAGAAAATAAATGAAATAGATTCATGAATCCTAAAATAGTGCTTTTGTCAATATTTTAAAAGGGGAAAGATAATTGGACAACTATAGAACTACTAATTTTCCAATTTGTTGATTTCAATGAGATTGGTTATTGATAGGAATTGAAAAACAACTGATTGTACAGGGAAGCCTGCAATATAGCTATCAATGATAAGCTTACATGTTATATAGCAGTCAAGAGGGGGCAAACAGGCAGAGATGAATTTATAGATATATGGGGAGAATCATCAGTTTTCTGTTGTGTGTTTAGTCGTTTAGTCGTGTCCGACTCTTCGTGACCCCATGGACCAGAGCACGCCAGGCCCTCCTGTCTTCTACTGCCTCCCGGAGTTCTGTCAGGTTCATGTTGGTTGCTTCGCAGACACTGTCCAGCCATCTCATCCTCGGTCGTCCCCTTCTCCTCTTGCCATCACACCTTCCTAACATCAAGGTTTTTTCCAAGGACTCTTTTCTTCTCATGAGATGGCCAAAGTACTGGAGCCTCAGCTTCAGGATCTGTCCTTCAAGTGAGCATTCAGGGTTGATTTCCTTTAGAACTGATAGGTTTGTTCTCCTTGCAGTCCAGGGGATTCTCAAGAGCCTCCTCCAGCACCACAATTCAAAGGCATCAATTCTTCGGCGGTCTGCTTTCTTTATGGTCCAGCTCTCACTTCCATACATCACGACAGGAAAAACCATAGCTTTGACTATTCGGACTTTTGTTGGCAAGGTGATGTCTCTGCTTTTCAAGATGCTGTCAAGATTTGTCATCGCTTTCCTCCCAAGAAGAAGGCGCCTTTTAATTTCAGGGCTGCTGTCTCCATCTGCAGTGATCATGGAGCCCAGGAAGATAAAATTTGACACTGCCTCCATATCTTCCCCTTGTATTTCCCAGGAGGTGATGGGACCAGTGGCCATGATCTTAGTTTTTTTGATGTTGAGTTTCAGACCGTTTTTTGCACTCTCCTCTTTCACTCTCATTACAAGGTTCTTTAATTCCTCCTCACTTTCTGCCATCAGAGTGGTATCATCTGCATATCGGAGGTTGTTGATATTTCTTCCGGCAATCTTAATTCCGGCTTGGGTTTCTTCCAGTCCAGCCTTCCGCATGATGTATTCTGCATATAAGTTAAATAAGCTGGGGGACAATATACAGCCTTGTCGTACTCCTTTCCCAATTTTGAACCACTCAGTTGTTCCATGACCAGTTCTAACTGTTGCTTCCTGTCCCACATACAGGTTTCTCAGGAGACAGATAAAGTGGTCAGGCACTCCCATTTCTTTAAGAACTTGCCATAGTTTGCTGTGGTCCACACAGTCAAAGGCTTTCGCATAGTCAATGAAGCAGAAGTAGATATTTTTCTGGAACTCTCTGGCTTTCTCCATAATCCAGCGCAAGTTAGCAATTTGGTCTCGAGTTCCTCTGCCTCTTCGGAATCCAGCTTGTACTTCTGGGAGTTCTCGGTCCACATACTGCTGAAGCCTACCTTGCAAGATTTTGAGCATAACCTTGCTAGCGTGCGAAATGAGTGCAATTGTACGGTAGTTGGAGCATTCTTTGGCACTGCCTTTCTTTGGGATTGGGATGTAGACTGATCTTTTCCAATCCTCTGGCCACTGTTGAGTTTTCCAAACTTGCTGGCATATTGAATGTAGCACCTTAACAGCATCATCTTTCAAGATTTTAAATAGTTCAACTGGAATGCCATCACCTCCACTGGCCTAGTTGTTAGCCAGGCTTTCTAAGGCCCACTTGACTTCGCTCTCCAGGATGTCTGGCTCAAGGTCAGCAACTACATTGTCTGGGTTGTCCGGGATATCCAAATCTTTCTGATATAATTCCTCTGTGTATTCTTGCCACCTCGTCTTGACGTCTTCTGCTTCTGTTAGGTCCTTCCCATTTTTGTCTTTTATCATGTTCATCTTTGCGCAAAATGTTCCTCTAATATGTCCAATTTTCCTGAACAGATCTCTGGTCTTTCCTTTTCTGTTATCTTCCTCTATTTCTTTGCATTGTTCATTTAAGAAGGCCCTCTTGTCTCTCCTTGCTATTCTTTGGAAGTCTGCATTCAAGTTTCTGTAACTTTCCCTATCTCCCTTGCATTTTGCTTCCCTTCTCCTCTCTGCTATTTCTAAGGCCTCGTTGGACAGCCACTTTGCTTTCTTGCATTTCCTTTTCTTTGGGATGGTTTTCGTTGCTGCCTCCTGGACAATGTTACGAGCCTCTATCCAAAGTTCTTCAGGCACTCTGTCCACCAAATCGAGTTCCTTAAATCTGTTCTTTACTTCCACTGTGTATTCATAAGGGATTTGGTTTAGATTATACCTGAGTGGCCCAGTGGTTTTTCCTAATCTCTTCAGTCTAAGCTTGAATTTTGCTATGAGAAGCTGATGATCAGAACCGCAGTCAGCTCCAGGTCTTGTTTTTGCTGACTGTATAGAGCTTCTCCATCTTTGGCTGCAGAGAATATAATCAATCTGATTTCGATATTGCCCATCTGGTGATTTCCATGTATAGAGTCGCCTCTTGTGTTGTTGGAAAAGAGTGTTTGTGATGACCAGCTTATTCTCTTGACAAAACTCTATTAGCCTTTGTCCTGCTTCATTCTGAACTCCAAGGCCAAACTTCCCTGTTGTTCCTTTTATCTCTTGGCTCCCTACTTTAGCATTCCAGTCCCCTAGAATGAGAAGAACATCTTTCTTTGGTGTCAGTTCTAGAAGGTGTTGTAAATCTTCATAGAATTGTTCAATTTCAGTCTCCTCAGCAATGCTGGTTGGTGCATAAACTTGGATTATTGTGATGTTGAATGGTCTGCCTTGGATTCGTATTGACATCATTCTATCATTTTTGAGATTGTATCCCATTACAGCTTTTCCCACTCTTTTGTTGACTATGAGGGCTACTCCATTCCTTCTACGGGATTCTTGCCCACAATAGTAGATATGATAATCATCTGAGCTGAATTCGCCCATTCCTGTCCATTTTAGTTCACTGATGCCCAGGATGTCGATGTTTATTCTTGCCATCTCCTGTTTGACCACCTCCAGCTTCCCAACGTTCATAGATCTTACATTCCAGGTTCCTATGCAGTATTCTTCTTTGCAGCATTGGATTTTCCTTTCACTTCCAGGCACGTCCACAGCTGAGCGTCCTTTCGGCTTTGGCCCAACCACTTCATTAGCTCTGGAGCTACTTGTACTTGTCCTCCACTCTTCCTCAGTAGCATGTTGGACGCCTTCCGACCTGAGGGGCCCATCTTCCAGCGTCATATCTTTTAGCCTTTTGTTTCTGATCATGGGGCGTTCTTGGCAAAGATACTGGAGTGGCTTGCCATTTCCTACTCCAGGTGGATTGCGTTTAGTCGGAACTCTCCACTATGTCCTGTCCGTCTTGGGTGTCCCTGCACGGCATAGCCCATAGCTTCTCTGAGTTATTCAAGCCCCTTCGCCACGACAAGGCAGTAATCCATGAATAAAGGAAAAAGGGGAAAGCCCACTGCAAGAGTCTGGAAGAGAGAAGGGGCTGCCCAAGGGTAAATAGTATAGGTTGTTACTCTCAAATAGTCCTGGTGACCAGCAGCACAGTGTATTTCAGTGGTTCTTAATCTTTGTTACTCAGGTGTTTTTGAACTGCAACTCCCAGAAACCTCAGCCAGCAGAGCTGATGGTGAAGGCTTCTGGGAGTTGCAGTCCAAAAACATCTGAGTAACAAAGGTTAAGAACCAGTGGTGTATTTAGATATATATTTATTAGATGTATTGTTACTTCTTCAGTTTTCACATCTGGCTCTTCCTCTTTCTTCTCCCATTATTCAACAACTTATTTTATACTGTTGATTTCTCAGAGACGTAGACTACTTTTTTTCAGTGAGAAACTGTCAAAGTAGTATAGAACATTTTTTTAAAAAATGCTATGCTACACACTTCCATTATAGATGTGACATTCCTGAAGTAACCGGGTGGGATGGGGAGAAGCTTCCAGAATCACAGAAATGCATTTATGGATCTCAATAACTTTTGAGTATGCACAATGCATAGGTGTCTTTAGCGGCCTGCCCTGTTGCAAATAATACGAAGTTTGCAAATGTCTCATAAGGGTTGTGCTGCTGAAGCCTTGAGTGATATTAGGCATAATAAATACACTACTCTGCACCTAGGGGCTTCTATCCTGCCCAGGCCTGATGATATCTTTTGCTTTCCCAGTCAAGATGGGGAAGAACTGCTAAAATGGTGGTTCACCCTATTTCATGGTCCATCAAAGCTGGCAAACCACAAACCATGAATTTCCTCGCCATGAACAGCTGAAGCATGAATTGGTTTGTTGCTTCATCACGGTTTTTTTAGACAACCTGAGGCAGTCTTAAAAAAAAAAAAGCTGACCCCCCCACCCACACACCCTTCCCCCTTCCTCCTTCCCACTACCCCTGTTGCCTCCCTACATTGTCTGCCATCACCCATCCCCACAGTCCATACTGGTATCGCTGCTGCTGCCATCCACGGTGGCTTGTGCCACGGCGGTCTCTGCTGCTGCCATCCACCATTGCTCACTGTGGTGACCTCAGCCGCCATGGCCTGTCTTAAGGGAATCTGGGTGCCCTTCACAAAGATGGTGACTGCGGCATCCCTTCCCTAAAGGAACCTGCAGCCACCATGTTTGCAAAGGGCAGCCCAGATTCCCTTAAGCAAGGCTGTAGCTGCGAAGACTACTGTAGCAGGCAGCAATGGATGGCTGTGGTGTCGGGTGGCAGCAGATGGCAGCAGCAGCTAAGGGAGGGAGGGGAAGGGGGTGGGTGACAGGCTGTGGGGCTGGATGGCTGGCTATGGGCCTGTTGATCAGCTGATTGGCGGGCCCATAAGCAGAATGGGAAGGCCATCAGCAGAGTGGGAAGGCTAGCCTTCCCTCTCTTCCTATGGGAAATGAATAAAAATGGACAAATATTTATCCCTTTGTATTTATTGGGGGTCTTTGGAATTGACGAATATGAAGGGATGAATATTTAACAATTCAGTGATTTTTAATAAATATTGCAATTCATTTTTTATTTGTCCTCATGTCGATTTCCCATTGTTTCTTGTTGTTACTGCAATAAAATGAGCACCTATGCCAATTAACAAGACACAGCAAGTGAATAGTCAGCAACACCTATTGG
Organism: Pogona vitticeps; assembly: GCF_051106095.1. Lineage (NCBI taxonomy): Eukaryota > Metazoa > Chordata > Lepidosauria > Squamata > Agamidae > Pogona > Pogona vitticeps. Next base: position 255,454,366 of record NC_135784.1, on the reverse strand, counting down.
GATTGTGTGTCTTTCCTCTTCCTCCTCCAAGTTTAAGGCCACATGGTTATTATTTTTGTTCTTCAGTGATGAGCTAAAGACTCAAGGTTGCATTTAATTATCTAGTGGTCTCCTCCCTGCCCCCTTTTCCTGTTAGCAACCAAATACGGCTGCTTAGCTGAAAGCTCTCTTTCAGATGCTTGATGAAATCTGTGAATACTCCCATGGAATCCTTTTTAAGGTAAACACTCTTAAAAATCCTCATACGTCTGTTGTTTGCCACTTTGTTTTGAAAGTTAGGGTCTTGATTCTAGCAGAGGCCCAGTGATTGTATAGTTGATTTTTGGCTTTTGCCCATTTGGGAGGAATTGGGAGACAGATAAACACACCTATCCCTCATGTGCTCTAATTAGGGGAAGATGGGAATATTGTAGGCTTCGGTCATGGCCCTTCCTTTGAAAGCCATAAAACAATGGTCTCATCTGCTCCTTTGCCCAGCAGTTATCAATCTCAATGTGTTCTAGTTAGCTAAACTTTAGAATTTCAGGAAACAGAAATTATGCTACAAGTGGAGGCTTTCACTCTTTATTTCTCCTTTCTTCTGATTCACAAGTGCTGCTAACAGCTTGTTTCATGAAAATAAGCATGATCATAATATCACCCTGTAGAGCATGATTTATCACAGGAACTGATAACAAATATATTGGACGGCAAACAGAAGATGAAACATTCTGTGCATCCATTGCAATATAGGAACTAATGCTGCTAACTTAATGTAATTTTGGACTGTGCAGAAAACTCTTTTACAGACTTTAATCTAGTATTTAATAGTGGATTTGTAAAGATTAGAAAAGAAATCTAATCCACTCGGGAACTGTTACTGCTTCTGTGAGTTGTGCTAAACGTTTCATTTTTCTGTCCATTTGATTGGAAATGTAAATCATCTCGCATGTCAGGAAACCAGTAGCTTTGCAAGATACACAAGTTGGCAGTTTATGGCCTCAATCTATGCCTTGCTATGTGGAAGGAGAGAAGTAGTAAAAACGAAATTAAGGCAAACAGATAAATGCCAAATTCCTATGACAGTTTGTCTTGTAATTATCACAGCTGCTGCTGTAAAGCCTCTAGGAAAAAAAACAACAAAGATCCTGAAAACCATGGTGAAAACAACTCACACGCTGAATAGAGGCAGGACAGTAAAATACATTTGAAAAGATTTTTGGTGGAGGTGGTGTTAAAAGGAAAGCGTAACCTTGTAGCTTACTTGGTTGCTTTCTCCTTTTTTCTTGTTTTTGCCTGTGATTCTCCCTCCTTTTGAAATACTGTCTGATAGGACATGGGAGCAAATTTGTAATTTGTATGACTAGAAAGAAATAAGGATGATTGGTAGGACAAGGGAGTCTGAATGCTCTTGCATGTGCGAGCGCGCGCGCACACACACACAGAGGGAGGGACTGAAAGACAGAGACACAGTTCTTGAGGCATTGACCTCAGAGGAGCATCTGTTCATGCTACTGATGGACTTTTGCTTTTTCATTTATTCACACACCCCCTAAACTGTTATAACATTATTTATAAAACTGTGCTCTGTCAGGACCTAAGATACTCAGCATTGTAGCTCTGGGCATACAAATTCATGTCGGCCCACCCCTCTCTAGATGTCACTGGCATTACCCTTATAGCAGCTAAGGATGATTTTTTAGAGAGTCACTCACCTCCTTGCCCTCTCATTCATCATCATTGAGGCCATTGTCATTGGTGACGGATGCGATGGCCAAACCCAGGCCTGCCCTACATGACCAGCCAAGGGTGAGAAGCTGGGCTAGCAGAAGAAATACAGTGGAAGAACACTGGATGGTCTGGAATTCTCACCCCAAAACATCCTATTCCTAGTTATCTATTTGGGAAATAACGAGACCAAAGTTAACAACATTACCTATACCCGTAACATTTTAGTTTCTTTGGATACAAGAGCATATCAATTTTATTTTTAGGAAGTACCCTAGAAGACTGTGCCATCCTTGCTGGTAGGTTAAAAACAGTAATACAGTCGGGCCCCGCTTAATGATTACCCCATATAATGACAAATCTGCTTCACAATGATGTTTTTGCGATCGCAATTGCGATCGCAAAATGATGTTTTAATGGTTTTTTTTCACTTTGCGATGATCAGTTCCCTGCTTCGGGAACCGATTCTTCGCATTACGACGATCCAAACAGCTGATCGTTGGGTTTTCAAAATGGCTGCCAGCTGCTCAAAAATGGCTAACTGTTGTTTTTAGGAGGCATTTTTTGCTTAACAGGCACCAGAAAATGGCCACCATATGGAGGATCTTCACTGGATGAGCAGGTATTCAGCCCATTGGAACGCACTGAACGGTTTTCAGTGCATTTCAATGTGCTTTTTTATTTCACTTGATGACATTTTCGCTCTACAGCGATTTCACTGGAACGAATTAACGTTGTCAAGCGAGGCACCACTGTATGTATTTGTTCCTTGTAAAATGATGGAGAAGTTTCTGGGGGATTCTTATGACAATTTTCAAGTACAGCACAACCTCTAATTACGAACATCCCTATCTACGAATGATCCAACGTATGAACAGCTCTGTTAGCAAAAAATTGCTTCTACTTGGGAATGGAGCTTCAACATACAAATGAAAAAAAATGTGGGAGCGGCGGGGAAAGTGCAAAATTTGGACATTCAGTTCAAATTTGAACATTTAGTTGGCCAGCGAAGAGGATGCTTGTCTGCAACATTGCTTGTCCAAGCGGTTAGAGAGTGGATAGGGAGAGAGTCTTCAGACTGCCTGGTACTGCCTGTTATTGCCTGGTACTGTACAGTACTGCCTGGTACTCTACTGACTGATTTTTTTGGTTCTTTTTAATTTTTGATTTTTGGATTATTGGATTATTGGATTTTTGCCATGGGGACGGACAGGAAGTTAAAGGACCCAGAACAGGAAGAGAAAAGGAGTCCCAGCTGCAGCCACTTCAAAAAGTTTGTTGCATGCCAGAAGAAAGGGCTTCGTGTGCCAGCTGTGGAATGCGTGCCATAGGTTCGCCATCACTGAACTAGCCTATATTGTTATTATGTTCTGCTTTCCCCAGAATAAAGTCCGGTTATATCTGAACTAGAGATAGGGATGAATATAAAAACAGGTCGGTTTTTCCAACAAATATAGCCGATTTGTTAAACATTCATCGATCTGTATTTGTGGGTTCTAGAGCCCCCACGAATACGAAGGGATGAATATTTACCCATTTTTATTTGTCCTTCACATTCAAACAAAAAACAAAACAAAAAAACACCGCCCATTCTGCCTACTAGCTGCCGATCAGCTGATTGGCAGCAGAAAGGCAGCCACACCCCCACAGCCACCCAGTACCACAGCCTACCCACACCCCGTTCCTTTCCCTACCTTAGGCCCCATGCCACCCCACCCCACCCCCACTGACACCCTCTTAATTGCTGCTGCCAAGGCCTTAGCCTGCCTTAAGGGAATTCAGGCTGCCCTTTGTAAACATAGCAGCTGCAGCTTCCTTAATCTAAATGAAGCCGCAGCTGCCATCTTTGCAAAGGGCAGCCAGTCTCCCTTTTTACAAGCTCTGGCTGTGGAGGCCTAATGGAGCAGCTATTAAGGTAAGGGGGTGTCGGTGGGAGTGGGGCTAAGGTAGGGAAAGGAAGGAGGTGTGGGAGGAGGCTGGCTGGGGGGGGGGGTGGCGGCTGCCTATCGGCTTCTGATCAGTTGATCGGCAGCCGGTAGGCAGAATGGGCTTCTCTGCTGTGTGGTAAACTCTCCTGGGCCCCCCAATTTCTGGGTGAATAACTCGGATGTCCGATATTCAATCTTCATCAAAGTTGGCAAGCATGTTGGGGAAAGACATAGAAAGCTCTGTTGTGATTCTGGATTCTAAGTATCTGGGGGGAGCTTTCCTGGGGGGGGTCCTCTTTGTGACTATATAACTCAGAGGTTCATGATCCAATGTTCATCAAACTTTCAGGAGGTGTAGAAAAGCATTTGAGGAAGCTGCCCTGCAAATCTGGTGTCTCTAAGTGGTTGGGAGCCAGTGTTATAGCTGTTTAAATTACAGACACATTGACAGATTGATCCATCGATTCCTCGAAGAACATTCATATATTTGTATTCGTTAATCCGTTAACCTTGACGAACAGAGGCTCAAAACGAACTGCCATTTAAAAAAATTTGTCCCTATCTCTAATCTGAACTGAATTATTTTACAATTCACAACAACAGCCGAAATGCTGCATTGACACCACTTATTCCCTCTTTAGATATAATAGTTCAGTTTTGCCTTGTGTTCTGGAAAGCAAAACAAACAAACAAAGAACAAACTGAGCAGGTTTATTGCATTTAGAAACATATGGCATGATTTACAAAGATGACTATATAGCCCCAGCTTTTTGCAAAGCTGCTCTAACAGTTGGTAGGTTGCATCTATTCTTATTGGTTTGGTTTGAGTGAGGCATGTTAATGGCCATCCCACACATTCCTGCTTTATTTATCAGCTTAAAAAGAAGAGAAATACCATTTCAATTAATGCAAATACTAGAATTCTGATTTTACAGCTAGTTTTATATTTGACAAAGATCAGAAAGAAGGTACTCTCTCACACACATGTGCATGCAGATGTGTGTCTGCCTATTGGTCCAGCTATCTGTCTGGGCCTCTGTATGTGTAAGCTTGTGTATCTTCAAAATGGCAGGATATATGCAAGAGTGGGCACAAGACATGGAAATGGTAGACAGATTTTAGTAACCCAAATGCTCCATCAGGTAGTGTTGTGAAAACAGTTTGAGTAGAGGTAACATGTAAAAATCATTAATGGAGGTAGGGACAACATTGTTGAGCACAATAACCCTACAGACTTGTGGTTCCAAGATAGCCATCAAGACTGGCATATCAGCTGGATTTTTTTTACTTCCTCAGTAAATTTCAAAAACATACTAGTGGTGGGGAAAGGGGAAGTAGCATGGCATTCTAGTAGAGCTCCTAGCAACATTGGAGATGGCTTCATATCATAACTGGGCATGTTTAACTTTTAGAAAAGATGACTGAGGGGAGATATGACAGCACTTTTCCAATATTTGAAAGGTAGTCATATAGAAGAGGGGCAGGATCTGTTTTCGATCATTCCAAAGTTCAGGACACATAATAATAAGTTTGAGTTGAATCCCCTTATTGGGAGAAAGGTGGCATATTAAACAAACAGACAGACAGACAGACAGACAGACAGACAATAGGACATGAGCTGAACCAACATTATAGCCAAAGCCGGAAAAAAGTTACTTTCTTGAACTACAGTTCTTAAACTTTCCTTGCCAACATAGCCAGTGTGTTCAGGGATTCTGGAAGTTGCAGTTCAAATAGTAACCCTTCTAAGTTCTGACTATTTCCCAGTCATTTAGGAGAGCAGCCACCACAACCTTACGCACTAGGATGGTTCCTAACAGAGGTCAGAATACTTTGCCAACACAAATATAGGTAGCCAGCCTTTTGCCAGGGTAAATCCTATGGCTATACAGAAAAGGAAGGTGTGCTGCAAGAAATTAGACAGCTCCACAGCCCACAGTGCATGCCTTCCCCAAATAGAGTCCCGTTATGAGAACAATATCTGTAGTAGTAAACAAAATGTTATATGATTCATCATAATAGTAATAATAATGCTGGGAGTTTCCTGCTAGGTCAGTGGAAATTGACACAGTAGTGGAAAATCTCTTGCTTTAATGAGCAATGCTATCAGCACATAGTTACAGAAGGGGCTGAAAAGGATTTCATGGAGCCTTTGTAATCTCCCTCCCATCTGGCCTTTAGGAAATGAGCAAAAACTGTATTGTTTGAAGAGGTCTTCAGAAACAGCTTACCTCTTTGACATTCTCATGGATCCATAAATTGGATATTGATCTTGATTTGCTGATGCTTTTAGGTTTATTTTATATTTTGGGTTAGTAATGTTGCAATTTTGATCACATTAATTATGCCCCTGTGGGCCAGGGTCAGTAGTTGTAAGCAAGCAAGCAAGCAGGCAGGCAGGCAGGCAGGCAGGCAGGCAAGCAAACAAGCAAGCAAGCAAGCAAAGTATTCCCAGGGTTCCCCCTTCCTTCCGTTCCTTTCATGGACAATCTCTCTCTCCTATAGAACTCAATGGGCCAACACAGGTAGGTGCCTTGGCTTCAGTTCCTATCCACAGGCGTCCAGGGCAAACAGCTGCAGAAAGATACACACACTCGGCTAAGGGGGAAATATTGCTGTAGACAGAGTCAATAGTGATACATTCAAGGTCATCCGTCAGGAAGCATCTGCTATCTGTGAAAAAACAGCTTCATTGTGTGTATGTGTATATGTTTGAGAGAGAGAGAGAGAGAGAGAGAGAGAGAGAGAGAGAGAGCAACTCGCATTGAAGGCACCTGGACAAGATGGCCCTGATGGGCATTGTTTGACTCCCTATGTCTAAGCTACAGCTTTTCAGAGCAGTCTGAGAAGATGAATATGTTGAGGAGGAGGCTTATAAACCAGGGGAAGGTAGTCATCTTCCTGCCCCTGCTTTGATGCTTGCTTTTGAGATGAATATGGGGAGGGTGGGGGGAAATCAATTAACGATTTTTAAAAAACCAAACAAAAGAAACGTCACCTCTAATTTCTCACCACTCCCATCCTTTTAATAAGTCTTCCTTTAAGCCTTCATGGCCTTGCCTTGTTTAAAGAAGATTGTTATGAGGGACAAAGGAAAAAGAATTGGACTGTGGCTTCCACAGGGACAAGTGCTTTTCCTCCTGCATTAATACAGAGGATGTGTTGTCTTGCCACTTTAAGACCATCTGTGTTACCAGCAAGGGTTTGTGAGTGGCCACTGATAATGATGTAATGATCACTGTCAGTCCTTTCTGCATTTCTTTCCCCTCTTACATTGTATCTTACACCCTGCATCCCACAGCCGTAAATCCTACACATGTGGAGAGAGTCAGTTTTTAAGTTCTGCAGACGTTTGTAATGGATCTCAGAAAGATGCAGTTAATTGTTTAAAACATAGATTTATTAGAACGACTAAGAGAACAAGAATATTTGAATATCAGGGCAAGATATTTTGGCATCTGCCTTCTTTAGTTGATCAGAGTAACAGTGTAGTGGTGATCACAGAACACAGAAGACAAAGTATTCCAATGTGGATGGGTGATACCGTGTCTGTGTGATATGTATACATGGTACGATTTAATGCATCTGACGAAGTGGGCGTATTTTATGATAGCAAATGTCAAAAGAGTCTTTGCAGTGTCTGCTCCAACAGAGTGATATGGATAGCCTTTTAAAAATGTTTAAAAAGGGGAAATGTGCAGAATGACATAGAAAAAAGATGGTTGTCTGGGTTTTCTGGAAAATACTGCCTTGACACAAGTTGCCTGATGATTTGGGAATCTAATACTGTGCTTTAATTTTGCTCTGAGCTGTTTGATTAAAGGGGTCACAAGGCTGCCCTGAGGAAGACTGACAGCCAGGCAGAGTGTTTGCCATCAATTCTCATTGCAGCCACTCTGACGTCAAAATCTTGTCTTGTCTGAACATAACTCAGAATGATGTGTCCTTTAAACACAGCGAGTGAATAATCGCAACGGGATCTGGAAATTAAACTGATGGTACATCTAATTGCAAAACAATTATGATCACAGGAGCAACCAAGATGCAAGAACAAGGCGAAATGCAGCTATTTAAATTGGTGAGACATTCTGGATGTGGTACTTATGTCCAGAAACAGTCCAGTTTGCCCACCAAATCAGCCACTTCCCAGTTGACTAGGTGAATAATGCTGTCCCCCAAGACATTGGAGCTAAAGCACTGTGGGAAACAGTAGTGGTGTACAGGCAATTTTTTTAGGGCCGTTCCTCCTGCCAACGTCATAGTCCTCAGGATGCTCAAAGCCAAACATTATTCACATGGCAGAGCAAGAAGTGAGTGTGCTGTGGATGCAGGCAAGTGGAGGAGAGAAGAAAGAAGGAGCTACTACCACCTCTTCCCCCTCCCTCCCAGGGGAATTGCTGCCTAGCTATTAGAAGTCTTGTGTTTGTGCTTGAGCAAATGAGCAAATGCATTGGCTGAAGCACTTGAGGAACCTCTTCTAGGCCCGGTGGGTGCAAATGCACCTGAATGATGGGAACATTTCAAGAATGCTGTTTATAACTCCACCTTGTCCACATTCGGCAAGAAGACCAAAAAGACGGCAGACTGGTCTGAAGCCCATTTGGAGGAGTTGATGCCAGCCATCGAGGAAAAGAGGAGAGGTCTAGAAGCATACAAAGCCTGTCCCAGTGAGTACAACTTGCAGGCTCTTCGAGCTGCTCATAGCCAAGTCCAACAGACTGCCAGATATTCTAACGATTATTGGCTACAGCTCTGCTCTCAGATACAAACAGCGGCGGACACAGGTAACATCAAGGGAATGTATGACAGTATCAAGCAGGCTTTAGGTCCTATACAGAAGAAATATGCTCCTTTGAAGTCTGCTACAGGCATGATCACCCAGAACCGAGAACAGCAGATGGAACGCCGGGTGCAGCACTACTTTGAGCTGTACAGTGGTGCCCCGCATAGCGACGATAATCCGTTCCAGAAAAATTGTCGCTATCCGGATTCGTCGCTATGTGAAAAGAAAAAGCCCATAGGAATGCATTAAACCCCGTTTAATGCACTCCTCTGTACTTAAAATTCACCTTTAAGCGAAAATCCTCCATACGGCTGCCATTTTCACTGCCCGGTATGTGAGGAAGCAGCGCGAAAACACAGCGGGCGGCCATTTTTTTCTGGTGGCCATTTTGGAACTGCTGATTAGCTGTTTTTAAAACATCGCTATGCGAAAATCGGTAAGCGAAACAGCTTACTGATCGTCGCAAAGCGATTTTTACCATTAGAAACATCGTTATGCGATCGCAAAAACGATCACAAAAAATCCGTCGCTATGCGGATTTGTTGTTAAATGAGGCACTCGTTAAGCGAGGCATCACTGTATTCTAGAGAGGCATTAACCGAAAAGGCATTAAATAACATTGAGTGCTTGCCTGTCTTGGAAGAGTTGCACAGCAAACCAACTTTAGCAGAAATAAAAGCAGCCTTGGATTCTCTTGCCTCCGGCAAGGCACCTGGGAAGGATAACATCCCTGTTGAAGTGCTGAAGTGCTGTAAAGAGACAATCACCACCGAGCTGTATGAAATCTATTGTCTTTGCTGGAGGGAAGGTGGTTTACCACAGGACATGAAGGATGCAAACATTGTCACATTGTACATGAACAAAGGTGACAAGGGTGACTGCAATAACTACCGTGGCATCTCTCTTCTCAGCGTTGTAGGGAAGCTACTTGCCTGTGTTGTGCTAAAGAGGCTTCAAGTGCCAGCAGAGTCTATCCAGAATCACAGTGTGGATTTCGAGCTAATAGATCCACCACTGACATGGTATTTTCCCTCAGACAGTTGCAGGAGAAATGTAAGGAACAACAACAGCCACTCTTTGTGGCCTTCATAGATCTTACAAAGGCCTTTGATTTGGTTAGTAGGGATGGCGTTTTTAAAATACTTCCCAAGATTGGATGTCTACCTCAACTCCTTGACATCATCAGGTCCTTTCATGAGGAAATGAAGGGCATATTACTGAAACAGCAATGTCTACATTGGCTCGGGCATGTCGTGAGAATGGCTGATGGTTGGATTCCAAAAGATCTCCTGTATGGAGAATTAGTGCAAGGAAAGTGCCGCACAAGGAGACCTCAGCTGTGATACAAGGATATCTGCAAGCAGGATCTGAAGGCCTTAGGAATGGACCTCAACAGTTGGGAAACTTTGAGATCTGAGCGTTCAGCCTGGAGGCAGGTAGTACAGCGTGGCCTCTCCCAATCTGAAGAGACACTTGTTCAGTAGGCTGAGGCAAAGAGGCAACCCCAAAACCAGCAAAATCAGGGAGCTGGACAAGAGACAGATTGTATTTGTCCTCAATGTGGAAGGGAGTGTCACTGTCAAATTGGCCTTCTCAGCTGCACTAGATGCTGTTCCAAGATCTCTATACAGAGCATGTTCCCATAGTCTTTCGAGACTGAAGGATGCCGACACTGTTTGTGCTTACCCTGCTCACAGGAGCCTTGGGGTGGAGTGGTTAAACTGCAGTGCTGCAGTCAAGCCTTTGCTCATGATCTGAGTTTGATCCCAATGGGCTCAGGTAGCTGGCTCAAGGCTGACCCTGGTCAAACATTTATATGATCAGAACTTTCCAGTATAAAGCTTTCAATCTGCAATCAATTAGCATGAAATTAATTCACAGAAAGTTTTTGTGTGTGTGTGTGTGTGTGTGTCTGTGTGTGTGCGCGCGCGCGCGTGTGCGTGCGTGCGTGCGTGCGTGCGAAAAGTACAGACTTTGGGACTGCTCCTTCTTTTCCTCTTCCTCCCCTATTTTGTGCTCCTTGAATGTAGAAATATGACTATTTAGCTCCCCCCTCTCTCTCTCTGTGGGAGAACAAATCTAGGAAATGGAAGTAATTTTTCCCCTTTAATGAGGAACTATCCATACTGATTATGAATAAATATATACCAAATCCCAGTTGGATGCAAATCACAGTAGGCCCTGTGCTCTTTCATGACAAACAGGGATGAACCAGGAGAAAAAGAAGTGGAATTTTTCACCTTTCTGAGAAAGCCTTAGGTTGCATCTCAATGAAAAGCTTTCTAAAACAGCCACATCTTTGTTACCACCTAAAACTAAACGAAACAAAACAAAAACCAGAAGGCCTGTCCAGTGATGGCTGATCTATTTATTTAGAGAGAAGGCGGCCTTGCCCCCCTTCAGGCTCAGCCTTCCTTCCAATCAGCCCATTCTTGTCTGCTTATCAGAGCAGATGAGAGAGAAAGACCCACTTGTGTTCCCTGCTGCTGACTTCCTGACCTTGTTATATCTAATGTGAGTCTGGGAGGGAGTCAGAAAAGGAGAGAACAAACATGAAGGAATAAATCAGTGGTCCTGCTGCAGTGGGGCATAGATGGAAGCAGGGGCAGGTAGCAACGTTTCTAATCTGGAGATCAGGTGCATTTTTCTGCTCCTCAGCTCAGTTGTGGGTTAAATGTGAGTGAGTGGGTGGGTGGGTGGAACAGGATCTGAATGTTTGTGTTTACTGGCCTGCCTGGTAAAGTATATGAAGCTACTCCTTTAGTGTTGGTTGCATCTGTCACTTCTGGCTCCACTCACCGTTGGCTGCAGTCTTCTGCCCCATTAATTACAATGGACCTGTCTTCTCACCTATGGAAGAACATCCCGCAGGATGGGCATTGCTACTGAGACAGCTCTGCTCCTAGTGATTGTCCTCTGAGCTTTATAGCTTTTCTTGACAAAGATAACTAGAGCAAAGACTCAAATCTTGAACATATAATGGGATAAGAAGAGAATGTACTGCCCAAAGAAGATAGTCATTAAAGTCTGTGTATAAAAAATGGTAACTTTATTAAGTTCGGCTACCACTTCAAAATCACTGTGTGCTCATAAACTACACTGGGTAGGTCTAGACATTTGCCATGCTTACTTTTCTGGATCCCAAAGAAAGCACATGTACTCCAGATTTTTTTTTGGAAATGCCATTGCTTTGATCTACATCAGTGGTTCCCAACCATAGGTCCTCAGATGTTCTTGGACTACAATGCCCAGAAATTCTGGCCAGCACAGCTAGTGCAGAAGGCTTCTGGGAGCTGCAGTCCAAGAACACTAGGAGACCCATGGTTGGGAGCAATGGTTTGCGTAGGCTGTTAAACATTAAAACATTGGACAGTTGGATGCTGTTCTGTTTAACTCACACATATTCTCCTTCCTTCTTTCTCTCTTTTTAAAAGAATTTAATTTGCAAATGATCTTTAGAATTGCTGGGGGAGGATGGCAGGAATCAACAGGTAAACACGGTGGCATTTGCTGTACATTTGTATAATCAGAATTTAAAGAGCACAGACAAAGTTGCTGCTTCGCCTTCTAGACAGGATCGATTAGATGAAGAACAGATGGATTTGCTTTGTTTGTTTTCTTGTATTTTTATCTAAATTGTGCCTTGCATTATGTGAAGCAGATAGAAGACAGAAAAGGAAAAGGTCGCACTGCAGCTGTTCTGAAAGCCCTTCTTACATTGTCAGAAGCTCCCTTCTTCAACCTGGCGTGTTGCACCTAGCTTCACAGCATCAAAGTGGGGAAAATCAGAATAGAAAGTGGCACCAGAAGATGAAGGATGTTCACAAGGAGAACTCAACAAGAAACAAATTTTCTAAACCAACTGCTCTCATGTTTTCTATCATGCTTTTTAAAAGCATTCCTGACAAGTTCACCCATCAACTGCTTTTTAGCTGAATTGGTCTGAAAAAAGTTGAATTTGACCCCATAGTGCCAGACATTTTCCCACAATGGGAAAACAGATTGAAATCTGTTTTATGTCAAAAGCAACAAAGCAGTCATATGACTGTGTACTGCAAAGATGCCTGTTTGTGTGTTTGTGTATGTGTGTGTGACGTTGACCTCTGACTGTATCTCCATGGTTTGAGATTTATAAGTCTTTGCAGACATGTAAGTAATATGTCATCCTCTCCTTTTCCTTTCCCTCTTTCCTCCTACTCACTTGTGGCTAGTTCAGCATAAGTAATTTATGACTGGAGCCAGAGGGAGAACCCCAGATTTGAGGAGGCAGCAGCACCATGAGGCACTCCTGTATTTGGGTTCAACAGCCTTATAGCTGACATGGATTTGCTTCTGTGCTGTTTGCTTCAGCTGATCTGTGTTTACTTGCATGATGCGCCTGTTTTTAAAGAAGCAGAGGAGCTATGGCTTTACCTGTTACCTGTACAGTGGTTCGTTCTAACCAGGACTCTCACCTTGCAGTCCATGCTTTAACATGAGCCCTATTTGAGTGTTATGCTTTTCATGTAAGACCCACCCGCCATATCCACACCCTACCTGGAAGCAACTCAGATCTTCACAAGATTAGCATGAACCTGTGAAGTTCTGTTGATAAGGCAGGGTGCCCAATCACATTCAGTTTTGTTTCATTAAGGGTATGACAGACATCTAGATGGGGTGGAAGTATAGGTGAGTGGCTACTTGTGCACCATCATCACCATCCCTCATTCAGCTTCTCCATTAACATAATGGCTGAGTAGGGTTGACTATATAGGTACAACATTGGAATAGTGCCATCTGTAGAAGGAAGGTTTTTTTTTTTTTTTTTTGAGGTTTTGGACTCTTCTGAGGTTGTGATCACATTGGTAAAAACTTTGGGAATTGCTGCAGGATTAGAATGGACTGATTTGCATTTTTTTTAAAAAAACTGCATGACTCAAAATGAAAATGCAAAGCAGTCTATAGTTTTTACCCCTCCAATCTGTAGTTTTTGCCTCCACTTCAGGAGCTTCTTCTTCTTAAAATAAAACACCAGATCCATTGCCATTGGTTCATTGGTGGTGTGATTGCTTGAACTAATGCAGAAAAGCTGCTAAACCTGTGCAAACTCATAGGAATGGTGAGCAATGCATCTCTCCATTGCCAAGACTTTTCTTTTCCCTTTTTAAAAAAAAACAGCTTAGTGCCAGCTCTGTTGTGCTAGGGCACCTAGACGCCCACCCCAAAAAAAGATACCAAGAGGAGGAGATAAGCGAAAGTAAGCCTTATTTACAACTCATTAGGAAGTTCCCTTTTAACCATGCCTCCTGCAGGGCTATAATAGAGCTGCAAACAAGCTGCAAACAAGGCTTTCCTCCTCTCTCCCTCTGTCACCAATTAAGGCAAAAAGACCCAGAAAAATGCAAGTTCTCCAGTGCAACTTCACAGCAAATAAATGTGACTGAATTCACATTTCCCTTGCTGTGTAATTGTACCCCGAGACAAACTTCAGGAATTTGAAATATTTCTCTTAAGAAAAGTCTGCCCCTAAAATCTTCGTTGTGTGGATGGCAGTTTGAAACTGGAAGGAGTCTGAGCTGAGGAAGAGGTCCACAGTCTCTACCTACCCACTCAGTTTCCATCCCTGATTTTGCTGGGAGAAGTTACCTTGGGACAATACAACTACAGTGACCATGCTGAATTCTGGGAGCTGTTGACTTCAAGTAACTTTTCCAAGCTTTGCTCACTGGGAATGCATGATTGCTTCATTTAGCTTCAGTTTGTACTCCCATTCATTCTCCCACCCAGCATTGTGTTTCCACTCACCATACATGTACCATTATTGTTCTAGATGTGGTTGTTATTGTAAAATAAGTTCTCTGAGATTTCTTGAAGAGATCCAGTAAGCAGCCACCTGCAGACAATCTACCCATTTAAAAGGCCTTGTACTGATTGTCATTAGGACAAAGCATCCATAGTCAAAAGGCATGCTTGCATATTTAGAGCAGACTTCTCACTCCAGGACTGAAATCCTGTGGACTCCATCATCTGTCACAGTAGCTGAGTCATGACAATAAAATCTTCCCACAAAGGAAGCAATTTCAAGAGGATAAGCAGGAACGGTTTATTATGTTCTAAGGCTGCCTTTCCTGCACTTGCATCTAAAGCCCTAATGAGCATGCTGACTGCAGGGTATACCCTCCTGGCCACCTGCGCTACTGTTCAAAGATTAATGGAATCAACTGATGCAGCACAAATACCATGACCGAACCTTATGCTTTCACTCCACACAGTGTCAATTTAGCCTCAGAAAATATAAACAAAGAAAGAAGAAATAAAAAGGGCTAAGATAGCCCTTGTTAGCTCTCCTTACTCTAGTGTAATATGAGCAATTGAAATTACATCCAATGTTTCGTACACCCAGGGTTTTGTCATTTTAATTTAAAAGAAAACAAAAGAAAGGAAATTGGCTGGAGACTGGTTAGGTCTTTTTTGCTGGTAGACGGATCACACGTAGAGACATAGGCAAATAGAGTGGGCATGCTAAAATAGTGAGGATAAAATGTTGAGCAAAAGATGGTCTGCAGCCACAGCCTCTGACAATTCCGCTCCGATTCTGGCTTATATTTAGCACCACCAGCTTTGAGAATTCTGAGAAAGATGAGCAAATTTTCCACCTATTGTTCTACCAGATGGCCTTCCATGATTTTTCATTGGGTTGCGTGGTAGAAAATTAAGAGACAAAGGAAGAAACACCAAAAAAAAAAGCAAAACAAAACAAAACAAAAACAAAAACAAAACAAAAAAACTTAGGTTAATGGTATAATCATTGAGTGTGTGGGTGTCAGAAAAGATGTTTTAAGGTATCAGTTTGCATGTGTAAGGGTTGTTCTTCCCTCTGTGAACCAAAATGCAAGCTGTAACCCCTAGAGGGTTGCGCACGGCCTTTGTCAAAGCACACTGGCTCCTGAGTCAGCATACAGGAGAAGCACAGAGTCACATAGCTGTCTATCAGCAAAGCTGGAGATTAAATGTAGGTGTTGCATTGGGGGAGGGAAGCCAGGTGAAGCTGAATTGCAGGTTTGGGGGAATCGAACGCTTACTGAAGTACAATGCCTTTTAATGATTGCAAAACATATATTTTTTAGAGTAGTGATTTTGGCTGGATCTGGGGGTTTGTTTACCCACGTCCTCTACCTTGAGGTTGGGTAAAATGTGCCCCCCCCCTGGTGTGAGTACTGGTGGAGCTTCCCCAGTCTTCCCTGGATCTCTGAGGCCCCTCTTTTTGCTCATTACTATGTTTAAAAAAAGACTATTTTGGAGGGGGAGCAGCTTGTAAACGGCCTATTGCATCCCTTGGAAACTTCTAAGGACATGGATACCAAGTTAAATGTCATTTTTCCCTTCAATGGGAAGTGTTGGGGGGGGGGGAGAAGGGAGCCCTGAGGAGTGTAGTTGTAACTTTCTGAGGGAACGTTAAAGTGTCTTTCATGCCCAGTGAAGTTCTGTATTACTGCCTGAAATAACATGCCATTTAGCCTGGTGAAAAGTTCTGGAGAATTCTTTTAACGGTATTTGTGATATTTTAGTGTTGCTAATGAAAGTATTTTACACTTCTGAACTTTGTTTCTGCCCCAGACCATTTGGCTACCTTTTAGAGGATTATGGGAATTATATTCTCATGCTTCTGAGGGGCATCCAGTTGGGAAAGGTCACCCTGCTCCTCAGGAGGAGAGCCTGTAGGCTGCAGTTACATTCCAAAGACTGACTGCACAGCTTAGATACTGTCAGCAAACTCTCCAAAGACAAGAGGCTAGCAAGCTCACAAGTCAGTGAAATTTGTCTTAAGATGGAGGATTCCATCTACCCTTTTTCTTCCTTTTCCTGGCAACTGCTTTTGCTTGTGCCCTTGGCCTGCTTTTGTCTCTCCTGGCTCTTCCTTGAAATTTAATTTTCTGGCTCAGATTTTGCCTGTATTTCTGACCTTTTGTCTTCAGCTCTCAGATATGATGCCTGATCTCCTCTCATTTATGGTGTTTGTTCATCTTCTGCTTCTGCCCACCTGTGCCTCAAATAAACGCCACTTGCATCCTGTTTCTGAGGCCAGGCTTTGATGCCAACACTGTGGAAATCAACAACACTTTCCATTTCGTGAAATGAGCTCAAAGAGTGTTTCATGCATTCACACTGGTCTCCCTCCCTCCGACTCTCTCTCTCTCTCTCCCACTCCCAATCTGAAAGTTAAAGCCTGCCCCAGTCTTAAGATCTTCAGGAGGGTTTTTCTTTCTTCCCACCACTTTCCCAGGCACATTTGGTGAAGACACATGAAAGAGTCTTCCTAAGGAAGGTAGGATGGCCCCCCTCTCTACTATCCTCCTGCCAGCAGGCACAACCGTTTTTAAGTATGCCACTGACCACTGATCAACTAATCAGGAAAAGTCTTTTAACAGTGGGTCTTGTTCTTCTTTCTGTTGTTCTTGTTTCTAAACTGTTTTTAAACTTATTAATTTAGCCTTTGTTTTACCTTGATAAGTAATGAATAATTACATTAAAATGAAGTGATCGTTAAAAATATTAATACAGTAATTAATTGTTCCACAGTTGTAAACTTCTCCTGTTCCAAATACTTTCATATGCTAATTCTACAAAGCAAATCAGCATCATTTGCAAACATATTGATATGCTTAATATATTTAGGGCTACTTCATTTTCCGCCACTCTTTGTCCCTGGTTAATTTATTTGTCCTAAGGCTGCAACAATGCATTTCAGATATCCCAAAGCATCTTGGAAAAGTTATGTGATACACACAGTCTCTTTGTTCCAGTTTTGTTCACACTTTGGCTTTCCTGTTTATAAAGCTGAGGGTGTGAGAGCCATGTCAGGTGGGAAAAGTCATGGGAGTGCGAGAGTCACCTTTGCTCACAATGTCCCAGTTTCTTTCCAGACCTATGTCACTGCTTATCCTGTTTGGCAATCTCCTTTGACCCCCCCCCCCCCCGCAGCACTCTCTCTCTTGATGGCTGATCCCTTCCCATGCGTGTTTATTGACCTTTGCAGCTTCACTTGCCTCTTGGCAAAGCTGGGTTCTGCATAGGCTTTGAGGACATGCTTACTCTGATTTGTTTTTTGGAATAATAAATTTGTTCCCACAATATAACCATGGAAAGGAAACCTCAGCTTGATAATTTTACATAATTGGCAATTTAGTTACAACAGGCAGCTCCCCAAAGAGTTACATAACTTAATGGTAAACCCTTCCTCCAAGCAAGCATCTTTGTGATAGTCTAGGCCAGTGGTCCCCAACCTTGGGCCTCCAGATGTTCTTGGACTACAACTCCTAGAAACCTTCACCACCACCTCTGCTGGCCAGGATTTCTGGGAGTTGAAGTTCAAGAACATCTGGAGGCCCAAGGCTGGGGACCACTGGTCTAGGCTACGAGCAAGAAATGGACTTATCCAATGCTATAACCAAAAACAAAAACAAAACAAAACAGATTTTATGCCTGAGCTGTAATTTAAATCCAGGTCCCTAGACTCAATTTCTAGTTAAAGTAATATCATATCAGTTTTGAATTTCTGGTAAAATTCTCTTTTGCTGCACAGCAGAAGTAGAGAGATCCACAGAGGAGAATAACTTCAAGTTCCCAAGAGCCCATCCCTTTCTCATTAACTGGCACTTAAAATCTCAATAACTCACTCTAAATTTGTAGGAGAAAAAAATTAAAAAGTTTATTTACTTACAGTTGCTTCAAATTACAGAGTTGTGTATACTGCTTTCTGCGCTGCACACATACTAGCAACCAACCGAACAGATCAACAGCAGCAAACAACTGCCGCCAACTGACAAAAGAGAAGGACAGAACACTCAGCAGAGAGATAAGGTTCTCTTTGAATTTGAAAAGCTGGAAGGAATGATTGCTTGCTTCTGGATGAATATACAGTTATTGTAACCCAGAAAGGTACCTCTTAGCAGTTTAGGTACCTGGCTATGGAGCCACACAGGTTGAGAGTTTGATTCCCCCCTGTGCCTCCTGGAAGAAGACCTGTAACCTGGGGCAAGCTGCACAATCCCAGGGCACCCCTAGAAAAAGGGAATGGTAAACCACTTCTGAGCATTCCCTGCCTGCAAAACTCCGAAAAGGGTCATCATAAGTGAGAACTGACTTGACATGATGATTATGATGATTCATCACTCAAACTATAGACAGCATGCAAGGCTGTAAGTAAATCTCCAACATGAGGTAGTATATTCTATTATCAAACAGTGGTTATTATCAGGCTTGGTTTGTGTGGATTAGGGATTAAAAGCATTGAATGAGTTGTTGGCCACTTTTTGATCCATATGTTACATACAGAACAGTGCTGTTTGCAAAAGTGGCTAGAAATATCCGCGTTAATTTCCTGAGAGCCATCATGATCAATTGTGCAGGGGACTTCCAGATATGAAGGGGCACCGACACGTATCCCCTTGATTTTCTGTCCCCTCCTTTTAAAATCTTTCCTCCTGTGAATAGGCCACTTACTATTTTACATGTCTGTGATTTTATCATAATTTTACTTGATTATATTTGTATCTCAATCAATTGTGACAGCTTTTAGCCAATATAATAAACTTAAACTTGACTTGACTCTTTTTGATCTATCAGCCACTCCTTCAGTACTGGCTGTGTGAGTGTTGCTTGTGCATGCATACACTTTGCTTCTCAAAAGGAAAATAAGCTTTTGTTTTTAGAGACCCTTCCACTGGACAAGTGACAGGATAAAATGCACCAGGAAACCCGGGGGGGGGGGGAGAGAAGTATTTACTGTCTCATTCTCATTTTGGAACAGAGAATTCTCTGAGGGTTTGAAAATACTGAAAATTAACTTAGTAATACCAGAGACTACTGTTGTGTTAGGGTTGTGGCACAGAAGAAAGCCCCCCTCTCTTTTACCCTCACTGGACTCCTCACAATGTAGTTACGGCTCCCTTGCCATCTGAGGTGGGGAGAGAACTGATGACTCATCTTCACTCACTGCC
Organism: Pogona vitticeps; assembly: GCF_051106095.1. Classification (NCBI taxonomy): domain Eukaryota; kingdom Metazoa; phylum Chordata; class Lepidosauria; order Squamata; family Agamidae; genus Pogona; species Pogona vitticeps. Next base: position 255,434,969 of record NC_135784.1, on the reverse strand, counting down.
AGAACAACAGCAGCAACAGCAAAGGTGATGGTGGCGGCAGCAGCAATTTATTTCACTTATTTCACTTAGCCATGCCTCTGCCACCACAAAATGGCTGTTTCTTGGCTACCTGTGTGCATAATGCCTTAGCTCCAAAGGTCCTTGAGGCAGAGCAATTATGGAGTGGGATGCTTTGTCAAAGAATTCCCGGCCCTCAGGGCCAGATATGATTCACATAGCCTGCCTAGAAGTGGGTACAATGTGGAGGTGGGACGTCCATGACAATCTGATCAAGAGGTGGAGAGTAGGGCACAGTGGGACCTCCTCCACTGTCCCCAGCACTTTGTCTCCTAAGATGACTGCCTCAACCTGGCTAACGGCTGCGCTGGCCCTGCATACAGTTATATCTCTTAACATACTGGGTTTGCGGGCCTGTCAGTGCTGCCTGGCCCTCCTCCTGTGGTGCCGACAGCAGCCAAGTCTCCCGGCAAGAACTCCATGGGCTCCAGGTTTTGTGAGAAGAGGCAAGAACAAATTTTATTGCAACTGAGAAACCAACATAAAGAGGAACACTGTCCTTTTCTCCCTCTGGGAGCTTCCTAGAGGTTTGAGTTCCTGGCACTAACCCCGCCAGGGGATGCCTTTTCAATGGAGTCCCCAGTGAAAGCCATAAGATGCCTGGAGAGAGTCCTGGTCTCTGAAAGCAGGATGGAAGGATGAGTCCCAAACGGCTGGCATAATTGGGTGGGAGTCATGTGTGGCCACTCCACTATTCCTCCTGGAACCCCCTTGGCCTCTTGCATTGAAGTTTTCACTGCCAGGGCCACCGCTGGGGCTGAGCAGGGGCCGCCGCTCCTGTTGGGTAGTGTGGATGCTGCGTCAGAGGTACAGCTGCCTCCTGGAGTCCCAAGCCCCAGTGACCCCTCCCCATGCCTCCTCTTCTTCCAAAGACTCTGTCTCTCCTTCCAGTTTTCCCCCAAGGAAGCCCTGAACCCTCCCAGGCTTCATCTTTCATCCTGTCCTCTGCCTTGCCCTCTCCCCCTCACAAGGTGGCACTCATCAGCCAGTTCACTTCTAGGCACCTGACGTCTCTCTCCCCCCCCCCCCCCCCCGGCTATTAAGGCCCCAGAAACTATAACCTACTAGGGGCCCATGGGGCTGATTTCAACCCCCTCTCAAGACCCGAAGTGATTTTTCTGGGTTCTTGCTTATTGCTTGCTTTTGCACTTCTAAACCTGTCTCGGCAACTACCGCCAAGCCCTCGCCGCCCCATTCCACCCGGGATACACACTTAGAGAACTCCTCTGTGTCTTAAACAGATGGTTCTGTTCCTCCTTCTCAGATAAATGTCTGTTGACATACAAAGCAAACTTAGTCAAAGTCCCACTGGATACACTTTCAAATCAATACAGTACCTTTTTGTTTAAATATAACCGCAACTACCTACATTCATTAATCAAGTTGTGAAGAAGCTGGGAAATGAAAAGCTGGGAATGGAGCTAATGAACAACAGTTTCATTCAATGCAGGCAAATATTAAAAAAAGCACCTGAAAGCTTCACAGTGTGTCACAACAATGACAAAACAAACCTTTGAATACTTCCTACACAGGCTTTTTTCTCAATAGCAACAGAAGTATTCTTAATGGCACGATCTAATGAACAATTTGTAGGCTGAGGTAAAAGATTCTTTTCAGCACAGACCTTTCAATATGTTCTTTCTCTTTCTGACATAATCCCCAAGAGAAGGAGTGATCTTAGTATTAAGGAAAAAAGTTTTTTTTTTAAAAGAAAACAACTGCAGACAATAAACTACTTTAACTTTTGCCATGTTCACATACCAGTGTGAAAGAGGAAAAAAATGCTTCTTGAATAAAACTGAGACTGAAGTGTCTCTAAAAGCCAGCTCAGTGGTGGTGGGTGAGGCAATATGGGATTCTAAACATATGACTGGCGATCCTATAGTTATGCTACACTCTATCAGCGTAACCCTGCATCTGCAGCATGACTATCAGCTGGGAGCTCTCAAAAAGTCCAGGAGCCCTGCTGGGAGGAGACAATGGCCATCCCAAGGAGAAGCAGCTGCTCTTCTCCTCTTGCCTGCTTTTGCAACATGTGTTGCATTAATGGAAATGGTGGCCAACATCATAGTCTCTTATGGTTTTTATTGCCTGAAAAACACTGGAATGGAGATGAATAAAGGATAACAGCTGAAGCAATCTCATTAGTTCCTGGTGGGCAAACATATCACCTAAGCACTTTCCACTCTGTGTGCCTTAGCCTCACTCAACCATTGGCAGTAGTCCTCCTGATATCTCTTTGTGTTTCTTTCTTTTATTTATTTAAGGGCATTTTAGTACCACTTTTTACTTTAAAAAAAATTCAAAGCAGATTAGAATTTCATCAGTTGGAGATGACAGTGTAGTTGTCGCAACAGTACCTACTGATCTGCAGAGTTGTTGCTTTTGGTCTCCTGCCATACGTAGTGGCTTAGATTATAAAATATCATGTTTCCCCAAAAATAAGATAGGGTCCTATATTAATTTTTTGCTCCAAAGAATGCATTAGGGCTTATTTTCAGGTGATGTTTTATTTTTTTTCATGTACAACCATCTACATTTATTCAAATACAGTCATGTCATCTTCTTTTGGTTGCTGCACAATGGGTTTCACTTAACTGGGGCTTATTTTGAGGGTAGGACTTATACTAGCATCCTGAAAAATCATATTAGGGCTTATTTTCACTTTAGGTCTTATTTTCAGAGAAACAGGGTAAAATAAAATAAAATAAAGCAAAGCAAAGCAATGATAGTTGTGCAAAATAAATGCCAAACTCCATACTGTGATACCTTATAGACCAGCCCAAATTGTCCAAAAATGTACAGAGGCATGCAAAATATACATATATTTTGGGAACATTTTCTGTTCATCATGTGAGATGTTGAAAGCAAGCAGGGTGGAAAGACTTATTTTAAGCCTTTGTTTTCTGCACAGTGTTCCAAGTTGTTATGGAGGACCTACAGGAAGATATGGGTCTCATTCAATAGTGCAGCGTTGTTAGTTGTAGGCAATAGACCAGTAACTGCAGGATCCCCAGACACGATCTAACTTTCTCCTTCTTTTGATCTTTCCACCCTTCTCAAGGCTGGCTGAATAGTGGACATGATATGACATTGAACATTATACACTGGTCAAGTATTACAGCTGATTTGTTTCTAGAATACCTGATCCATTTGTACATTTTGCAGGGAAGAGACCGTGATTTGTTACAACATTGTGCCTTATTGAACATGGAGGGAATCAAGGCCTCTGATGTTACCCCTCCCTTATGAGTTTACACAGCTGAACAATATCTGAGAAGTAAATACAGTGGGGTCTCTACTTAAGAACGTCCCTACTTAAGAACAATTCCACTTAAGAACAGCTCCATTTGCTAAATTTTGCTTCTACTTGAGAACAAAAATCCAAGATAAGAACAGGAAAAAAAACTTTCCTGCTCTTTTTTTAACCTTAGGTCATCTTAGGTTAAAAAAAAGTTCTCCCCCTAGTGGTAGAGTACGTATTAACCAGCTTTGCATTAGTTCCTATGGGAACTAATGCTTCAATGTACGAACGCACCTCTACATAACAAAAAAACAGCCAGAACAGATTAATTGGTTTTCAGTCCATTGCTTCAAAATTAGCTTCGTCAGAAGTGCTTTTAACACTGTTCCCTGACCTAAGGGAAAGAAAAAAGAAAAAAATATCCCCCTCTAGTGGTAGAAGGCGGAATAGCAGCTTCCCATTAGTTACTATGGACGGAAAAGAGCAGATACAGATTAAATGGTTTTCAATGCATTCCTATGGGAAATGCAGATTCTACATAAGAACTTTTCCACTTGAGAACCACCTTCCAATACGGATTAAGTTCTTAAGTAGAGACCCCACTGTAACTCCATATGGCTTGAGGAAGTGTACCACCATCCATACATGCCTTTTCGTTTGTTAAACAAACGAAAAGTGACCATCTTGGAAACTGTCCTCCATTCTTTTTGTAATGTCTTCAATAGCAAATCATGTACTTGTTCTGCTTATCAACATTGCTGGATTTTGGCTTGCTTTCTCCATCCAGCAATTCTCCTCCCTCTCAAATATGATATTCTTCTGAATGTTCATTAACCTTAAAAAGACCTGCTGGCACCCTTAACTCACCATCTTCTCCAATTTGTGGAAAGAATCATGAGAAAGAACTAATGATATACTGTCTCCTCCTCCTCCTTTTTTTCTGGAAAGTCCTTCAAGGTGAATTATTTAATTAGCATTTGTTATTTTGCTCTAAAGAAAACTGGGTATTTTTCCTCACATAAATTTCATATCCTTTGAGTGTTTTCCAGAGGTACTTTGACACGAGCACTCCATTGCTGGGATGAAATAGCCTCATAGTTGGTTTCCCATACTTGGTTTCTTCATGTTTTGGTTAATACATTAGAGTGTAGGGCAGCACTGTCCACAATATAGCAGCCTATCCTCCACCAAGAAACAGGTAAAGTTACAATGATAAGCAGTTTCCCAAGTCACATTTGAACTAAGCATAGAGTCATAGCTTGCAAATACGTCTGGTAACTGATGACCAGAATAGGATTACTCCAAAACTCTATGGATAGAGCACAGTGAAAAACTAACAGGGAATAGATGCTACTAGAAGAATCAGTATCATCTCATGAGGAACAGAAACTGGGTGTAATGGCCTACCAAAAAATCATAAATGAATCAATCATGTCTCAGGACCTGGTATTATTACCAACTAGGATCTGAGATACATGGACTCAGTACTCACAGCATATGGCACTAATAATCAGAATTACATAAAGGACACTAATGAGTGTCTTCATAAGCAACTAGTTTACCAGAAAACACCATATTGGCCACCATGGATGTTGAGACCACCACCTACTCCATAAATGTACTGTGTTTCCCCAAAAATAAGACAGGGTCTTATATTAATTGTTGCTCCCCAAAATACAGTAGGACTTATTTTCAGGGGCAGTTTTATTTTTTCCCATGTACAACAATCTACATTTATTCAAATACAGTCATGTCATCTTCTTCTGGTGGCTGCACAATGGTGGAGGGCGGGGTTTAACTTAACTGGGGTTTATTTTTGGAGTACGGCTTATATTACGAGCATCCTGAAAATGGTTAGGTCTTATTTTCGGGGAAACAGCGTAACAACATCTTCTGTACTAGAGACAAAGAATAACTAACTATGCAGATATGTGAGAAGGGTATGCAGCTGGTTGGTTACAAGTCATTCCAAACATAGGGCTAGTGCCATCAATGAAGACCCTCCTTCTTCCTATGCTTGCTACCACAGTTAACACCAACTTGTCGGTACCTGCTGTTTCTTCAAGACATTTCTCACATTTACAGAGGCTAAGGCTGCCAATGTCATTCATGAGGATATTCTGTCCAGAATGCATAATGTTATATTTATAAGGCAAAGCACACACCTAGTGCAAGTATGCTAATGCTAATGAAAGGGAGCAATTGAGAAAGGCTAGATGCTTTGAGACATACAAAAACATAAGCAATTTGCCTTTAGTGGAATGACAATAGCAAAGACATTTTTCTATTATTTGTCCTTAGAGGTTTTTCTAAACATGCATAAAAATGTATAATTCTTAAAGGGCAAATATTCTTAAGGCTGGGAGGCAATGTGTTCGCCTATTAACATATGCAGTAGTAGTATGAGGATAAAAATATTGGTTCTTGAAGCAGCCAATATAACCGGGAAGGACACAGAAGTATAAAAACAGATCTGTGCCTTTGTCCGGAAGAAGAGACTGGGCCACACAACCAGTTTTATGAGCTCATAAGTAGTTTGAGAGTTGTGTGGTCATGTCTGCAAAGCATTTCAAAGATGTAAAACACCCTCTTGATGCTTTGTGAAGCATGACCCACTGGTTTGTGGTTTTCCTAGATCTGTCTCTTAATTAATCGTGTGTGTGCTTCGCCAGGTCCTGCCTTTGTTTACACACTCAGAGAGAAAGAGCCAGTTGCTCTTTTTTGTAAGCAAACCGATGACAGCTCTTTATTTCTGATCAATGTCATATCCCCAAGTAGAAGCAGAGACTGAGATTCAGCAGTGGTTGACAGCACAAAGAGTGTTGACTGACATTTGCAAACTAGACCTCGCTAAGACTGGCTAAGGATTCTATTTTTCCTACTGACAAATGGAACAACAATGGATATCTGAGAACAGGCAGAGCACTGTTTTGGAACCAGGGCTGATGGGATTGAAGCACTGGGACTGTCTGATTAACAGGGATGATAAAAACGGCTGACATCACTCACAGAGTCCCCTCTGAATTTGGCTGTGTGTGTGAAGGTGGGATTGGAATGGATTTTGCTCAGGAACACTCCTTGGTTGTGATGCAAAGTATTTTGAGTATCCTGATTTGAATGTACAATGAAGAGTCATTAGATTTACAAAAGAACTGCTACAGGAGCAGAAAACTGTTAGCATTGGTCTGTTTCTATAGATCAACAGAATTGTCTGCATTTCTGGATTCTCTTTGGAGGTTTCATGCTGCCACGATGAATGCCTGCACTTCAGAGTTTATGAAAGGGTGTATAAAAACAACGACACAGTGCACTATTGCGACAATATGTAAGTGTCCGTTCGGGGCTTCTGAATGGGAGCTTCCACTTCTGAGTCTGCTACTTTTCTAGACACCATTTGAGAGACAGAGCAGGTGAATAGGCAGCTGCACAAGCTGAACTGGAGCTGGCTTAAACAGTAAAGTATATGTTATCCATTTGTCAGTTTTAGCCATGAGATTGCTTGAAAACAGAAGGGGGAAAGTAGAAGTTATATTTAGCTCTAGTTTTTCGCTGAGAACTTGAAGGTAGCAGCTGTTTTCTCACATGCCTCCACCCATTGCCTTTCTATGAAGTTCAGTGTAGATATTGAGAAAGCATGGCTTCAGTGTGAGCCTATGCCTGATGGCAGCCTCCATCAACCTCCCTATATTTCTGATGAGAACTCCCGGTACCCTGGACATTGGCCATGCTGGTATGGCTGATGGAAGTTGAAATCCAACATATGTGAGAGAGGGTAACATAAGTTCTCTTCATGCCAAGCCACTGTGTGTTAACTGACATATATATTAAGTGGTATTGAGTGTTATTGAGTGTTATTCACACACACACACACACACACACACACACACACACACACACACACACACACACACACACACATCAGCATAGAAGTAAATCCATAGTATTACTCAGTTGGGTTTACTGCAGGGAAAGTGGGGAAAGAAATGCAACCTAAGAGATGTGAAAGTCAGCACATCAGATCCATGCTTGACCTGGTAACCTGCTCCTGCAGATGGCATTCAAAACCTAACTTGACACAACTTTTCAAATGCAGACATATTGATTACTACTGAGTTTCTTGGGGCTGTAACCATGCTGGGATTCTACATTATGTCCATGCTTTGACTGTGGAAAGGCAGAATAAACTCTAAAATGGCTCCTCTGAAAGTCAGTAAAGGTAAAAGCAAAGTTCCATCTCTTCTCAGCTGAAGGGATAGCTTTTGCTACTCAAAACCACTTATGATAACCTCTCTGGGTTTCAGTGCATGCCAGGAGCTTTCTCCACTTGCCAGGACAGAGCTGCTGATGAGAAACTTATGGTTTGGAAGGAAATTGAGGAAAAACATGGAGTGTTTGGCTGAGAGTCAACTTCCATTTTTTGAACTGAAGGTGGGCTATGTGTGAGGAGACAGAAATCACAGACTCCCATGGAAATAAAATAAAATACTAGCTTTCTCACAAATCCTAATTATGTTCCACAAAATTGCCTAAGCAAACGATTCAAAAAATTTACACAAGTGTATTCTAATGAAAGGTGATCGTTACAAATGTATTTTGCAGAAACAATCAAATGTGTAAAAAGTGCCGGCTCCTAAACTTTCCAGTGGTTCTGATGAGCAGATGCATGGCCTTAGAAACAAAGGGAGCTACTCACAGTATATCACACATCCTCACATACACAGAGAATATATTTTTTAAGGTACCTATGCCCAAAAGGCACAGCTACCTCTAAAAACAGCATCTGTGCATCTAATCTCCTCTCCTGGTAGAATATTTTTTACTGTATGCTACAACATTGCAGTATTCTGCATTCTCCCACCCAGGCCACAGACAGCTCATCATGAAGACCTTCATACCATCAAAATAATATAGATTATGGAGCTCAAGGGGGAAAGTAGATAAATTGCCACTTCTGGAACTAGCCAGATGTTTAGGCTATCTTCTCTCTTCTTGTGCTTCAGTAATTTTGATAAAGGGCAAATACAGGATTAGAAGTAGAAACAGCATCTTCCATTCACAGATAAATTACGTCACAGTAGCTCCCCTAGAATGGGTGGCTTTCCACTTCCCAGATACCAAATTCCCTCAAAGGGGGCCACATGTTTACAAACAAATGGGGGCATATGGTTGTTGTGGGTTTTTCGGGCTCTTTGGCCGTGCTGTCCTCTGAAGATGCCGGCCACAGAGACTGGCGAAACGTTAGGAAGAACAACCTTCAGAACACGGCCAAAGAGCCTGAAAAACCCACAACAACCATTAGATCTCGGCTGTGAAAGCCTTTGCAAATAAAATGGGGGCATCTCTTTCCTTTCCTCCCCCCTTTTCCTCCTCCACTGTGAAACTGCCAAGTAAGGGATAGACTGATCTTGCCAATCTCAACTAATCGCCTGTAACTAAACACCCTCCCTTCCTTTGCAATCCATTTCGGTTTTCCTTCTCTGCGTCAGAGATCTGAACTAATCATTTGCAAAGTCCCCCCCTTGTCCCATCGCTCTATGCATGTATTTTAATTTTTCTTTCTTTTTGCTGTCCTTCTTCTCCCCACTCATCATAAGGCTGCCCTCCCTCCAACATGGAAGCCAGCTTGGGGAAAAAAAGAAAGGACTACAACTCCCAGGATTCTTCAGCCAGTGTGGTTAGCAGGCTAGAACTGACAGGTCAGCAGCAGCCCGTTCTTTAAGATTTCAGAGTCAAAATGGGAGACCGGGATAAATGCCCTTATGATGTCACAGGGGTACGAAACGGTATCTGATAATAGACAATTTGGAGACAATGATACATTTGGAGACGGATGAAGTAGAATCCTTCAAAGACCTTCCTCCCAGAAAGATTTACACCCGAGTATGATAATGAACAGTGGAAAGCAAGTACACTGCTAAAAGGAATACTTATCAGCACCCTCTTGTACCTTTGAATCCACTTGTAGATCTCCAGGTAACCTGCAGTTAACAGCAATTCCTCAAACAGACTAAGGCTGCCAGATCAACAATGTCCTATCCCCTGAGATTTCAGGGCCAAATCCTCAGACCTGAAGAATGAATTCAAACATTTGATCCTCAGAGGCAAAGCCTGACACCTGTCAACCCTATGGCTGTCCATGTTGTTTGGGGAGTTTGTAGGAAGAAGCCTTCCAGAGCTTTGATGAAAACTGCCTGCAATTTGCCCAAGGGTCATATGCAGTTTACGGGCTACAAGTTGTCTGCCCTGACTCTGGAGCACGCAAGCTGGAGACTAAATTTTAGTTAGCCACCTTAAGCCTACATTGCAATCTGCCTGGCCTAATGAAATCAGTGTATAGCTTCCAATTAGCTTTCTTTTTAACAAAGCAAATTGAATAAATCACCCTACCTGAAGTAATCAAACTAATCAAAGTCAGAAATGAATAGAGGTACTAAAGATTAAAGCAAGTGTTTTACCAGACACAGGATGCATTATGGAATGTGAGGTTTCATTTCACAAAAAAAGAGATAACATGTGATTTTTCACATTGAAAGTCCATTCTAATATTTGCTGTGTTAATTCATCATTAAAAGAGAAGTTATCTGGATGTTCTGAGTATTTAAATACTCCTGGCACTTGCCCCACATAGAAGCCAGAAAGGGTTTTGGATGTGGTTCAATATCTCATTATGCTCAATCTGATTAACAACAACATTATTTGGATCAGGCAAAATGAAGTGTGATACCAGAAGATCAGAAATTCTTCTCACAAAACAGTGTAATTTATGAAAAGGAAGGAGTAAGATTGTCTTAACTTGCTTCAAATTATTAGAAAAGGATGAGAGCAGCTACCTTTTAGGGAGCTAGAGGCTTAGACCATGACCAGGGTGAGTTCAAATTCTTGCTGCTTACCCATGAAGCTCACTGAATGAAGCCAGGCTAGTTGTTGTCTTTAGCCTAGCCTACAGGGTTATTTCAGACCTGGGTGGAGCTATTTAGAGCCTGCCCTTGACCCTCTGTATGTAAAAATACCCCCTGCAAGTAGGGTTGCCAAATCTCAGATTTTGGGATTTATTTTCAAGGTCTGAATCTTTGGCCTGAAATCTCAAGGAAATAGATGCTGGTAACCTGACAAGTCTGATCTGGTTTGAGAGGGCTCATGCTGGCACAACACAGATCATCAATAATTCCAAATTTATTTTTCATTTAGGAAATGGTATTCCTTTCCTTTTTAGTAATGCTCTACTTTCCACCATATTGTAGCTGTCAGCTGGTCAGTGTTTGCCAAAAGATTCTGGGTAACCAGCCCCTGGTAGTATTATTTCACTATAGCATTATTTAACTGTGTCCTTTGAATTCATGGCTGTGTTTCTATATTATATACCTGTCATGTACCAATTCTCTTGCTTCTGCTGCAGAAGGATCTGCCCTCACGCCCCCCCCCCCCCCCACAAAGGCACAGCTCTGATGACATCCCAAGGGCAGGGCTTCTCTGAGTTTCTCCCTGGGATCTCTGGAAATTGGCTGTTGCTGATCTGGCAACCTTCTACACATGGACGATATAGATAATGTCTAGAAACTCATCTGGCCAATACAGCATGGAGCTCAATGGAAATGTTCAGGATTAAGTTAAGCTCCAGAACCATGGGTGAAATCTCTACTATAGGTGAGATCTCCACTCAGTGACTGCTGTTCATGCATCTCTAGTTTGGGCTCCCACAGGTTTCTACATTATCTCCCCTGCAAACTCAGCATCTACATGGAAACAGCTTTTCCTTGCAATTCAGTTGTTACTCTTGTTCCTATTGCTATTTTAGCCTTTGTAATCCTAGCTGTATTTTATGGTATTATGCGGGTGTACATCTGTTGGACTTTTAATCTTTTTGGTTTATAACTCTTCCTAGATTTTATTGCATTTTATTGTGTTTTTAATCTGCACAATGCCTACAGACACCAGAGGCATTTGAGAAATATCATAAATAAATAGATATAAATTTAAAGTGGTTTAATATATATCATGTCTCAAACAGGAATGGTGGCAAAGTTCACCTGACCTGTACTCAGTTATGAACTGCAAAGGCATGGAAAGCATATTCCCATGGAAAGGCAAGTTTTTAAAGCCCCCCTTGAATCTTTTACAGCTCAGAGTCATATCTGAACAGCAAGAAAGTTCTTTTCTGGCTCCCTGTTCACACAACCAAGACATTTTGCTACCTGAGGTGAAAAACAAGATGTCCCCAGCACTCCATGTCAAAAAAACACAACAACCCTGAAGTGGCAGTTGTCAGTTATTGTCAAGATTAATGGTAGCAGAGAGTCTTCTGCCATATTTGAGGATCTCTAGCACTCTTACTATCCATATCTGTCTCTAGAAAACCTCCCCACCATAAGAACACGAGAAGAGCCCTGCTGGATCAGGCCAAGGGCCCATCTAGTCCAGCTCCCTGTATCTCACAGTGGCCCCACCAGATGCCTCTGGGAGCACATGAGACAACTAGATAGCTGTCTCCTGCATCTGCCATTTTGAAGTACCTACCACCAGTCTTTTAAAATCCTCCCCCCAGGTTTTTAAAGGTAGGTGGAGTACTATAAGCAGTGAGTTACTCTACCTTCTCCCCATCCGTTCTCTGGTGTACCAGAGCACTAATGAACTAATGCCAGGAGCAGAAGCCTGTGACCCATAATAGACATTCTTTTCCCACAGGCTGCTGCAATTGAACCAGCACACTGAAAACAGTACAATGGACCATCAGAGACAGTGGAAGTCAAAACCGCTCCTTGCCCCAGTTGCTACTGTTTGCATTGCAGCATTTAATCAGACTTTTTTAAAAGTAGGGGTTGCGTGTCAGGGGAGAGGAGATGTCTTTTTGGAGCCAGCGTGTGTGTGGTAACTCTTTAGAGTCCTTCAGATTGTGTGTGTGTGTGTGTGTGTGCGTGCGTGTGTGTGTGTGTGCGCGCGCGTGCGTGTGTGTGTGCCTACATGAACAAAGGTAAATGAGTCAGACTGAGGGAAGTTATAGAAAGTGAGCCCATGCTTAGTCTCCAGCACTGTGCTTCTCCTTTCTCCACAGTTTTGGAGATGCAGAGACAATACAGAGCTTTTCCATAGATATCATTGAGAATGATAGCTGAGAGACCACTGAATTACAAAATGCATGTAATTTATCTTTACTTGGTGGAGTGACATTTTATGACAGTTTTGCCTATTAAGTAAGCAGGCCTAACATTACATCATGTTATGTTTCTTTACTCTGGTTTTTTAAAAAAATATTGAGAAAGTGGACTGCATTTCACATTAGGAGATCAAGAGGTAGAGGGAAAAATAACAAGCCATGACTGACACAATCCTTCAGGCAAGGTGATTAAAAGCTACAGCAAAATAAAAGAGCTGGCAAAGCCACGTTCAGCACAAATAACAGTGCTCATGTCTTCACATCAGAAGAATTGTCAGAGGGCTAATTATTATCATAGTCCTTGCTCTTCAGTGAGGTCCTGAAGCCAATTTGTAGACTGAGAACACTTCCAAGAGTGCAATGAGAAAAGTCTGCCAGAAATTTAAAAACACATATAAAGTAAAACTTTGGCTCGTCACTGAGTCCTAAAGTGATTTCTGCCTTACCTTTCCATACTCTGTTTGGATACTGAGGCACAGTATCTGTCTGTTGCCAGTTGCTACGCAAGGCTGAGAGAAGGGAATTTAATTCACTGTCTTGAACAGCTCTCCTTTTGGGTCAGAGCAGCCTGCTCCCTCCTTCAGCTCTCCTCCCTGATGTCTACAATGACTGTCTTACAAAGATCTTGTTGTCAATGAAAAGGTGAACTTTCAGTGACTGAACATCTCCTAATTTCAAATAAATTAAAGTGACCTGCAGTATAAAGAGAAAATAATATAATGGGTTGGATCCATCGGGGGGAAAGTCTTACTTAGAGCAGACCCATTGAAATCAAACCAATTAACTTAAGTCATGACAAAGTTTGGATTCACTTCCACAAGTCTGAGCTGTATCACTTCAGACTGTGCATTACGATCCCCACAAGGAAAATTTATGTATGTTCCACATCTGGTTAGGATGGAATCCTTCTCCACGACATACAGGTTTCTATACTGTGGACAGTTTATTTTTCTGTGGGGAAATATCCAGGGTGGGTCGTGGTCCAAGTATAGAGGTGCATTATGGGACTGTGGGCTGCCAATGGGACACTTTCAAGTGCATGAATCCTCTTCTAGCATCTGAAATGGTATAACACAGATGCAGACTGGAACTCCACAGAAATGAATAATGCCATAAAATTAAAGGACTTCCTGGGTCAGTTAATATGGGGGTGAAGCCGAGCCCAGATGTAACTGACCAAAAGGTAAAGGTAAAGGTTCCCCTTGACAATTTTTGTCCAGTCGTGTCCGACTCTAGGGGGCGGTGCTCATCCCCGTTTCCAAGCCATAGAGCCAGCGTTTTGTCCAAAGACAATCTTCCGTGGTCACATAGCCAGTGCGACTTAGACACGGAACGCCGTTACCTTCCCACTGTGGTGGTACCTATTTATCTACTCGCATTTGCATGCTTTCGAACCGCTAGGTTGGCAGGAGCTGGGACAAGTGACGGGCGCTCACTCCGTCGCGTGGATTCGATCTTACGACTGCTTGGTCTTCTGACCCTGCAGCACAGGCTTCTGCGGTTTAGCCCGCAGTGCCACCACGTCCCCAAACCTGTGACAAAATCGTTGTAAGGAAGATTGGGACGGGATCATGAGGGACCTCAGTAGGGCAGGCATTTATTCTGCTGTTTGTCCAATGTTCTTCACTGATTGTTTTGATGTTTTCTCTAAAGAACAGATAAAGTCAAATCTCAAGAAGATCCATTCTTTGTGTGAGTATCTGGTACATTTCATTAAGCCTTAGTGATTTTTATTTTGTTATTGTGTTTCCTCCTGCAATCTTTTTTTTGGCTCAAACGCAGTTTTTGTGAGCAATTTTCCAGTTGTTCTAAAACACATCTGAGCATGTCTTGAGAACATAGATTAAGGCCTATGCAATGAGGAGTAATGCAAGAGTTAGTACTTTTGCCCATTCTCTCCTATTTGTTTGTGCTACTATTAAAATACAGCAACTTTCCTTCCTTTTTAAAAGCACCCAGAACAATTTTGATATCAGATCGGTTGAGAATTTAACTAAGTAAGTTTTGTGCTATAGTGATAAGTTGATAAAAAATGCAGTGCTAGATTGTTTTTAAAAATTAAAAAAGGCTTTTGAATCAGTAGCTATATAATGTGAAGGCAAGAAATACATGCACAGCAATATATTGGGGAACTATGTTTCTGAAAACTGTTTTTAAATGAATTGTTCATGCCAGTTCCTAAAAAGTTTTGCACTATATTAATAGACTGCTAAACCATTTCAGCCCTATATTTTCTTAAAACTTTCTTTTAAAAGGACCTTGCAATAGCTATATGGAAGCAAGAACTACATGTACAACATTTCTTTTTCATAATTTAATGTCTCCAAAACTGTGCTTTTAAATGAAATAAGTGCTCCAGATCATAACATACATATGTTTTGTGCTACACTGGTACCCTGCTAAACAATTTCAGCACTATATGGTTAATTTTTAAAAACATAATGTTGATCAATAACTGTATGCAGCAAAAACATGAAATACATTGCTGATAAAATGTTTTTGTAAATCCATGTCTCTAAAACCTTTAGTTATCCAGGAGAGTAGCAGATGGGCAGGAACAAGATGTAAAAGGGAATTTAAAGTGTGTAGAAAAAGTGGGTGATATTGACAGAGAAGGAAGATGGGTGAAGTGGGGCTAGAGGAGAAAGGTTGCTAACATTACTCACTAAGTGAACAGTTGAAATGTAGCATTTGGGTGAAAAGAAACATGGAAGTGTGAATCATACAACCATTATGATCAACAGATATGTAATAAAGGCAACAGACATCAGCGGAGAGCAGTCACCCCATCATGTTTTGAGTTCAGATTTCCACATCATAACATCGAGTTCACACTTCCAGAGGTTGGCAGCAGGAAAAACCAGATATTGCCTCAGAAATCTGAAAATTTCTGAAGTTTGTAATGCATTTTGCTGGGGGGGGGAGGTAATAAAATTACCTATACCATTGAAAAAAGGCATATAAATACAATGAATATTTTTGAAAATCAGTGAAGAAAATGCACACAAATGCATGCATTAAAAAAAAATCTCATATCAAAATGTGCATGAATTTCCATGGGGAAAGGAGGAAAATACAGTAGTCTCACAACACAATACAAAACTGTCAAGATGCCGCTGCTGGTGGGGTTCTAAAAATGCAACCAACTTGAAAGTAAAATGTTTTCACATTCTGAGATTTGCTTATCAGTGAATGGGTATAATATTTTGCAAATGTATTTTTGGGACTATTGATTAATTGAATGAATCATTACATATGTTTGAAAACATGTATCAAGTTAGATTGTACATACTGTGATTGCAATACGAATAAGCTTATTGTGAATCCTTTGTGGCCAGTATGTTTGTTCTGTTTTTGTTTTGTTTTCGCCTGTGTTTCCATGGACTGCAGCCCAAAGCTTATACCAGATGAAAACTGTTAAGTATTTAGGATGCTACAAGGTTCTGTTGCTTTTACTGTGATAGACTAACACAGCTGATCTCACCTGAATAAGGTTGCATGTGATTCCTGATTTTATGTGTCTAAGCACATACATACATTTACAGATTTGCTTATGTGAATCTACCCAAGGCATGAACATGTTCCATCCTGTAGCCTCTTTTGCCTACACCCATCAGTGCCTTTGTCCTATCTTCCCCGTTTCCCAGCCATTCGGGCTGTATTAAGGAGATGGCACAGCAGTTCTGGCATGAATGCACCTTTGTTGATGGATTCTGTCATCCTGCTAATGGCAAACCCATGATGCACACTCAAAAAAGGAGATATCGGTACATTTGAGAAACTACATGTTTGGTTCAGTGGAAACAAACAAATAGATGCTAAGAAGACCAGTTACCCAAAACAGCTCAGTGTGGGCCAAGCATACTCAATAGATAGAATGTTGACTGAGGTAAAAGCAGAAAATCAGATAATGGTGGTTGGAAAGAAAAGGGTGAATACAATACAGTATACTGGAACAGGTCAAAACTGTCTGGAACCTAAGCAGGAGCATTCCAAATTATATACAGAGTTTATTGATGAATTGATAATATGAAAACCCAGAAAACAACAAAACCAGATTCCTTTACCTTTCTTACTTCCATTTGTTCTTCCAGTGAGACTGACTAAGGAACAAAGGAATGATTAACTTGTTTGTGAACAAGAGGATGCTAATATTTTCCCAGACAGATTAATCTGTAAGTTCAAGTCCAGTTAATTTGACTGAACTCTAACAATTGACTTCTAAATGTCAGTACAAGTCAGATTTGTGTGGTCAAAATCAATAAAGGAAAATCCATTGTTTGGCTTAGTCAGGTTAGGATTTCAAGGTTTGTTCCTGTAAAGCAGAGGGAGGGGGGAGTCTAAGGTCCTGCAGATTTTGCTTAACTCCAATTCCCATCTGCCCCAGCCATCATAGCCAGGAATCAGAGATGAAGGGTACTGTGGGCCCGCAAGATCTGGAAGGCCACAAGGGCCCCACCTCTGCAGCAAAGGAACTGGAATCAGAAGGTGGAATGAGCTGAGTACTGTGAAGGGCCTTTCTTTCTTTGAATACTGGGAGACTAAGGCTTGGATAGGCCCAGCTGTTGCCAAGGAAGTTTCTTTTCCAGTTTGCAGACTCCTTGGACCATCTTAATTGGCACATTCAGGTCTTTGTGCTGCAGAATTTTCTTCATGGGAAAATAGTACAGGGTTTGTGAACTCAGAAGGGATTTTTGTTCTAGCGTGCTGTGGAGGTGAACAGTTCACGGCAGCTTTGATGCTTGTCCAAACCCACCCACATACTATTACATGGGTGGATTGCTTGCAGGAAGAAGTTCTCCGTTCTAACGCGTCCATGCAACTTTTGCATTGACATCGTCCCCTCCCTCATAAATTGGAGATGAGAAGAGCCAGCACTGTCTGGTGGGCAAATGAAGAAAGTCCATTCAAAGCTAAAAAGTGGGACAATTCTCATGCCAGATGAAAGAACTGTAAGCAGATAAAAATTAATGCTTAGGAAAAAAATCAATCTCTTTGCAGATAACCTGTCTGAGAAAAGTGTACTTTCTTTGTTAGGTTTTATATATTGACAAGTTGTTGCTGAGACTCAAAACACAACAATTAGTTGAAAATTGCACTGCTCTTCAACCTACCCTCCCCCAGTTCTTTGAGTTAAAGATTAAAATAACCATTGTCAGTAGTTCCCCGAGAAGGATTAGTGCCTGGTTCTGTAAATCCAGAATAATAACATTAAATAAACAGTGGGTGTAATGCAATTTAAGAAAACAAGTATTGCAACTCTATTTTAAATGTATTTACTTGGGTATCAGCTCCGGGTAATGCATCGAGTCTTACTTCCTCTCTAACTACCTTTAAGTTTGCATTTGATTCAACAGTGGGGTTTATATAGACAATTGCCTATTGTGATTTCTTCCTTTTTCCTCCCTTGCTGCAATCAGGAAGTAGCAAATGTTTTCCTGTGGTCTGAGAAGTCACTCAGTTGAAGGCCTAAAGGCTCTGGCAGCCCCTCCGTGCAGGGCACGGGCAGCGAAATCGATATGTGTGGCACCTGTTAGTTACGCACAGCGGGACCGTCCATCACCCCTTGTAGCATGGCTCCATTACCATAGCAAACTGCCGAGCAGAGAGGCAAAATTACTCTTGAACTCAAAGACAGTGAATGGCAAAATCTTGTCAGTGTTTATGCTGTCAGACCACCATCTGGGATGCATTACATCAGCAGGACTGAGGGGGGGAGAAGGGAATATAGTCAATTCGCAGACAGCTGTCAAAGCTTGCTCCTAAAAATAAGCACTGAAAGATGTATTTGTTGGCTATGCCATTGGCCAACCGATTAAAAATATAGTTAGTTACAAGACAATAGTAAGGAAGTCCATCACCCCTTGTAACATGGCTCCATTACCATAGCAAACTGCCGAGCAGAGAGGCAAAATTACTCTTGAACTCAAAGACAGTCAACTCAAAGACAGCCCCCTAGAGTGGTCATGACTGACCAGATAGGCGGGATATAAATTAAATAAATAAATAAATAAATACAAAGAAAAATGAAGAAAAGAAAAAGAACAGAAAGAATGAATAGTGAGGGGAAAGGTGGGCGGTGGCGGCGGCGTCTGCAATGTCCTGGAAGGCTGCTGGGAAGAAATGAAATGGATTAGCAGCCCATGTACAAAAGCATGGGAGCAGCACTCAGTGGCAGTGAACAAAGACCTCCGTGGGGTTATCAGCTACCCAAGACTTGATGCTGGATAAGCACACAGATCTAGTTTGCATAATGGAGACCTGTTTGGATGAGACTGGGGGAGTCAATCTAGTAGTGAGATAGATCTGGGGTAGAGGAGGCAGAATTGCAGGTGGACTGTTGTGATTCTCCTCCTCATGTGTCCTTCCCTACAGTTTTCTGGGTTTGAATATGCTTACCTGAAAGTGGGTGCCTGAGACAGAACAGGGATCCTTTTGGTGTATGCTCATACTACTGCTCAACAGTGCCTCAGCTGGTCAGGTTGGTCTTAAGGTTGATGCTGGAGACCACTTGGCTTCTTTTGCTGGAGGACTTCAATATCCATGGCAAGTCCAGGACTCATTTCATGTCCTCCATGAAAACTATGGAGCTGTCCCAAGTGGTAGCAGACCCCACTCATGTTGCAGGACACACTTTGCATCTGTTTTTCTGTGCTGGGCATGGTAATAATAATCTGGGTGTGGAGGAACTTTCTCTAGTTCTGCTGTCATGGACAGATCACCACCTGGTGGGGTTTAGACTTACTGCAGCTTAGTGCCCCTTATCATAGTCAGCCCCAGAAGCCTGATGGATCCAAATGGTCTCCTGATGGCTTTTGGGAGGTTTCCTATTTCCTTGGCAAGCATTCCTGCTGAAGCCCTGGTTGACCACTGGAATGGTCATGGAGATCAAAGTGATGATGGTGGAAAATTCAGATCAATTGACTGAACGTGGGCTAAAGCAAATTTGAAGGCCTACTCCGTTACAGTGTCTGAAGTGAAGAACAATTATTCTCTGCAGCCATTGGTCTGCACATAGCTGGAGTTGTAGAATTGTTTTGGGTGGCCAGGGAACTGTTACATGCTCACCCACAAGAACAAGATGCTGACCAGTCAGCAGCCCATCATGATGATTTGTGCAGTATTTTGCAGACAAAAATTTGCTTTGATTCACTCTTACTAAGACACTGCAATTTACACAGGTCCTGTTGATGTAACCTTGGCTTCTCCTGTTATAATGAATATGTTTCACTCTGTGCAGCTAGAGGACATGGATAGGATTCTTGAAGAGATGAAAGCCCCAACCTGTGTGTTGGAACTTTATCGTTCTTGCTTTATAAAAGCAGTCAGAAGGGGGCTGGTCAAGTGGATAAGAGGAGTACTAAATGCCTCCTTGAGGCAAGATGGGCTACCTGTATGCTTAAAGAGGGCAGTTGTAAAGCCTATGTTGAAAAAGCCCTCCTTGAATCTCATTCTGTTAGATAATTTCTTAAACCTCCTTGTGCTAGATAATTATCGACCAGTCTCCAAATTCAGTTTTTGGCCAAGGTATTGGCTTGGATCATGGCTTCTCAGCTCCAAGGTTCCTGAATGAGATGAACTATTGAGATCCATTTCAATCTGTCTTCAGACCTGATTATGGGACAGATATGACTCTGGTTACCTTCACAGATGATCTGTGCTGGATACCGGAAAGGAGGAGTGTGTCCTTTTGGGTTGTACTGGACTTCTCCATGAATTTGTATACTATTGACCATGCTATCCTTCTGAATCCTCTCTTTGGGAAAGGGGTTGGAGACACTATCTTGCAGTGGTTCTGATGCCTCCTGGAGGAATGAACTCTCGAAGATGGTACTGAGGTCTCCTGTCTGATGACTGGCCTTTGGCCTGTGTGGTCTTTCAGGGTTCAGTTTCATCCTCTGTCCTATTTAATATTTACATGAAACCACAGGAAGAGGTTATCTGGAGTTTTTAAGTACAGTGTCCCCAGTACACTGATGATGCCCAGCTCTATCTCACTTTTCCATTTAACCCCAAGGAAGGTGGTCCTGCTCTAAACAAGTGTCTGGCATCAGTTTTAGATTGGATGAAGGGAAACAGATTGAAACTTAATCCAGACAAGACAAAGGTACTCCTGATCGATCAAAAGCCAGATCAGGGAAGAGGAATTGCCCTGGTGCTGGGTGAGGTTCCGCTCCCCCTTAAGGCTCAGTTGGTCCCTTTTCTCCTGCCCTTTTGGTAACAGGTGAAAGCCTTTTGCTTCAGAAAGGCTTTAAATATCTAATTTTAACACAGATCCCCTACAATTCTTGTATTTATATCTTTTTAATGCCTTTTTAATGTTTTAAAATTGTTTTTAGATGAGAGTTTTAATATTAACATGTTTAACAGTTTTGTAATGATTTTCAGTTTTAATTTTGGCCATTTTAACAATGTGTGAGCGGCCTTGAATCCTTTCATAGAGAGAAAGGTGGCATAAAATGCAATAAAATGAATCTAACTGGTGTAGGGTTAATATAAAGGGCACACAAATACAAAACAGCAAATTACTCCTGTAATGGCATCGTTAGTGCAATAAACTTTGATTTTCCAGTTATATCACTGCTTCTTGAGGTTACAGTGAGGTGTCTGGGAAGGGAATGTGCTTTGCGCCACAGGTAAGTGGTTTGTAGTATTTGTTTGAAAACTAACTAACAGGGACTATTTTTGTAAAGGGACTATTTCTTCCCTTAGAAAAGTAAAGGGGAAGATTTACTTTTTAAAAAAACTGGAATTATAATGGTAAGTAACTAATTTTAGGTCACTGGATGGCAATAACTTACTTTTTAGGAAGGAAGGAAGGAAGGAAGGAAGGAAGGAAGGAAGGAAGGAAGGAAGGAAGGAAGGAAGGAAGGAAGGAAGGAAGGAAGGAATGTGGTTCATGAGTAAAATTCAAAATCATGGTTGGGCAACACCTTTAGGGCTACTAAAGCATCTGAAAAGGTATGTGTTTTTTAAGTCATCATCTGACATTGCAGAATTTCCCCTGCCTCAAGCTCTGCAGTGCTCAGCCTGACAAAGAGTCCTGAGGACTATGCATTCTGGAATACTGCAGGGCTTCAAGAAAGGTATTAACTTTTTAAAAAAGTAATACCTTCTTAGTATGGAAGTATCATGGACTAAGTTAAAGTGAATGGGGGGTGGAAATGATGGGGACAAATACACCCTCAACAGGGAGTTCGCCTCTTCCCTCAGTTCCACCCATCTGTGGTTAATTGAAGGAATAGCATATTCTGAATGCTTGTTATTATATTTAATGCACACAGAGAGAACAAGAGTAAGAGCAAGCAGTTCCTATACAGTTCCATCTATCTATGGGGGGGGGATGGAGTATGCAAGAAAGTTTAATTCAGTCCAGTTATGAATGGGACTAACATTCCCTCTAAACTGTGCAGGTGCGTGGCCATGCAGCACTGCATCGGTGCCGTGCATCTGCAGCAAGTGTTGCTGTATGAGACGCTAGGCGAGAGGGTAGAAGCTCTCGCTGGAGTGTCGTCCTCCCACAAAAAGGAACAAGAGGTACAGACAGACTCGCGTACACCATCGGTTGAGACTATACAGCGGGGAGTTGATACCCGGGCATTAGAGCGGGAACTGTCAAAGATGACAGACTGGGAGTGACTTGAGAAGAGAAGAAAGAGGGAGGTCCGTCATGGAGGTGGGAATGGGAGATATAAAAGGGGAGGTGGGCATAATACTGGGAGGTTGGGAAATGATATGGGTAGCGGACCCATGGACAGGAAAATGGGAGAAGGTGAGAGTCCCTAGGGAAGAAGCTGATTACAGATGGAGGAGGGAGCTGCCACCACGTCCTTCCTACTGGGGTGAGTCAGAAGCCAGAGAGTGGCGCAGGTGGCTCAGGGAAGAGAAGGAGGCGGTAGAAAGGGAGGAAAAGGAGCGTAGGTTATGGTGTCTGGAGGAAGCCCAGAGGAGGGGGTACCTGATGGACCGTGGGTCCCTCTTCGAGGAGAGGAAGACTCTTATGAGTCAGATGGGCGAGATGAAGAGACCACCCCGTTATTAAACCCTGAGGCAGGAGCTGCAGAGATGGAAAGCAGTAACCCATTTGCGAAGGGACTTTGGAATGACTCAAACTGTAACCCCTTTAATAAAGACGTTTGGATGCCCTCGTGGGACTTGTTGGCGATGAGAGACAATGCAGAAGTTGAGTTTGAGCATATGGACTTGCTGTTACTACATGTTCCAATAAAACATAGTTATGATTTTCCAAAGCGAGTGTCCCCAGTGTCTCTGTTGAAACCAGAGGAGGTAAAATTTGAATCCTCACATGCTGCCAATTTGCCTCTGGTTGTGGTCAAGCCCCCTCCCCCGGGTGGGGCAGAACCCCTGCCCAGCACTAGTGAATAATCAGAAGGAATGTTGGATGGGGTGGTTTATGTGAAATAGGCAGTTTTTTCTGTGCTCAGAAATCTAAAGTTTGCCTGCTTCTCAAGTGAACTTTTTCCTGATGGCGCCCCTACAAGTTCCTCCTGCAAAACCTCTGAGGGTGGATTAAGATGACAAGGAACTCCACAGCATCAGTTTGAAAAGTTTGCTCTGTTGCCTCTGCTATCTGGGGAAGAGCTCATCCGTAGCCAAGATCCAAGATGTTTTTCTTTAAAATGTTCAGCTTCCCTACACTGCTGCTGCTGTATTAAGCCGGGCAGAGTATACCCCATGCTACAAAAACTCAAATTTCACACCGAAGCAATTTCAGTTCAGAGGGCTGTACAGTTTAGAATGTTTGCCTGATAATATACTTTTTTAAAAAGTAGTTTATTCTGCAATGGCTGGAATCTTACTGCTAATTTATACTTGCATGAGGTAAATTGTGTAAGTCTCGGCTGCAAATTGCCAGTCATTATTGATGTGCTGGTTGTATTCCAAAGTGTGTAGGAATGCCCACACTTGGACACACACCAAGGAACACAGCCAATACCTCCTAAATGACTGGTAATTTGCTTCTAAGACTTCAGTTATTTCCCTTGTGCAAATATAAATCCAGGGTTGGTATTCTGGCCACCATTTACTATTTGGTATAATTGGTTTCCTCTTCTGGGAGGGTGGAAAAGCAATAAGCCACACAGAACTGAAAACATGTCCTGAGCTACAGGAATTCTTAGTTTTGCTTCTCAACAGGTGTTGCCCATAATCTTTCAAACATATCTTTGCAATTATAAGGGCTAGAAACTGTTTTTTATAAATACAAGAATGTTAGGATCCAATAGACATTTACTGTTATGATGAAAATCGACACACCAAAATAACCATGTAGTAGAGCAAGTATAACTTCATTTATCACACCACTGTGAAAATGGTAATGTAAATATGCCCTTTGTCTCTTGGAATTTAATAAAAATGTTCAGTTCCTCAAAAATGAATTATAAATATATTTTAAACATTTCTCCTTCCTGCTGCTTTGAGTCAGAGAATAAGAGAAAGGGAAAGATAAATGTAATTTGAAACAAAATAGTGCGGGGGGGGGAGTATATTCTTGACCATTATCCATTACATATAAATATTTAGCTGCATGACTTTCAAGAGAATCAATTAATGTCAGATGATTTAAAGTCACACAAATTTTTCTAGACACAAAAATGGCTTTGTGGGACCTTTTCTTCTATACACTTCATAAATGATAATAAATTACATTTAGACTGTTTAGATCATAATACTTATATTCATTAAGCACTCACAATTCTTAGTGACACCTTCAAACTACATAAGCTTTTTAAAAATCATCAAAACTACTTAACCAGGATTTGCAGTAAAGATCTTGAAGGGTACTACGATCAATAATTCCTTCTGCTTTAGAGGAAGAAAACAAAATTCTGTTGTTCTAAACTTTGCCCAAGAATTCTGTCTTTCCTGATATGTTTTCCCAAGAAGGAGGAGGTGGAGAAGAATAAAACAAAAATACATAAGCAAACAACAAAAGTGATCTCATCTCAAGAGAGAAAAGAATGGGCACCATTCCAAATAAAAATGAATTGTTACAAGAGTCTATTTTATAAGTATTCATTCATTTTCATGTCATTGAACAATTATTTTATCCTTTAAGAATATTATTGGTTGAGCCAAGTGTCCTTGATGTACAAACAGAGCTACTATGTGTGGAAAAGCCTTCTTATTCATTTTGATGGACAGATGAATCTTCACATGTATATTCACACATATCCACCCCTTTTGATTCATAAAGCCATCCTCTGCTTATCCTTGAATAGGGATGTTTACACATAATGGGCTTTTATGCACTTATGGGAGCATTTATGGAACTTTAAATTGAAGACCCTGAATAAGTCTCCATTCTAGTGATATTCCATGGCTGATATCTTCGTGCAAGTACCCTGTTTCCCCTAAAATAAAACCCAACCTGAAAATAAGCCCTAGTATGATTTTTCAGGATGCTCGTAATATAATCCCTACCCCCCAAAATAAGCCCCAGTTAAGAGAAACCCCACCCTCCACCACTGTGCAGCAACCAGAGTAAGATGACATGGCTGTATTTGAATAAACATAGATTGTTGTACATGAAAAAAAAAACATCCCCTGAAAAGAAGCCCTAATGCATTTTTGGATCAAAAATTAATATAAGACCCTGTCTTATTTTCAGAGAAACAGGGTACTGTAAGAGGTTTTCTTTCCATAGGAGAGTAAGCTCACAGTTTTAATGTTACACAATATATTATGTGAATTGGTAGTTTTTTCAGCACATACTGGATGCAATTAAATACCAAATTAGCACAACATCTGCTACTCCCAATGTCTGTCTTCCAGTTGTGATACATAAGTGGAGAAGGAGAAATGCACAGGACAACACTACACAGGGCATCCCTTATAACAGTGGTCCCCAACCTTGGGCCTCCAGATGTTCTTGCACTACAACTCCCAGAAGCCTTCACCACCACTTCTGCTGGCCAGGATTTCTGGGAGTTGAAGTCCAGGAACATCTGGAGGCCCAAGGTTGGGGACCACTGCCTTATAAGGTATGAAATTCACTCTCTCTTTCTCTCAGTCCTCATTTACATGCTGAATGCAACTGGTGTTAACTTTTATTGTGGATTT
The DNA here is from genome assembly GCF_051106095.1 of Pogona vitticeps. Lineage (NCBI taxonomy): Eukaryota > Metazoa > Chordata > Lepidosauria > Squamata > Agamidae > Pogona > Pogona vitticeps. The sequence goes on along the minus strand of NC_135784.1, from coordinate 255,409,434 downwards.
TTAAAAGAAATGAACTCTGTTGGATAGTTCAGTTGAATGGTGTTTTGGTAGTGAGTCAATGACTGAAATCATCTTAACTTCATGACAGCATCGGCAGCCTGTGATAATACTCTTCAATGTAATGTAATTCAAAGTTTCCTATCTCCCCTTTTGAGGTTCGAAGCTCCCCAGGGGTCCCTTTTAAACTGTGGAAAACTTTGAGAGCCTTCGGATGGGGAGGAGCCTTTAATATTGGAAAACCACCACTGCTGGAATCAGGGCAGCTGTTGGCAATCTAGTGGGCATTTATATATATGTATAGCCACCTCCTCATAGCCACAAGTTCCAACGCTCCCAAAGGCTTCACCAGGTCAAAAGGGAAAATGATGGAGACTTAGAACCTGTGGGGGTGAACAAGAAGATTTCAATTAAATTAAATGGAAGACTAATGTCACGGCCAAACGGCACCATCATCATTTATACCCATATAGTTGCATCCACTGGATTTCAGCCAATGGAAGCTGACAATGGAAGCTGGTTACCTTAGCACAGACATAGTGAACTGTGAGCCCAATCTGATGTGTGCAAAGCACTGAAAAGTAAGGTGAGCTTGAGAAAAGCATCAATAGTCCTATGATTCACGGTACAAAATGTTCCCAATATGGAGTTACCTGCCCTGTTAGGCAGATAGTGGAATAATATCCTGCAGTTCTTAAGTTAATAGAAGTCCTGCAGACTGAATTTGTATAAAAGTTATGGATTTTAAGATGGAAGAGCAGGTAAATACTGTGGTGAAAGCATCAATGACATGTACTATTTTTAGCCACCTCTCGCCAAAGATGAAGAAACTCCAGCATCTTAGTAGGAAGAATCCTTTCCTTCTATTTCATAATGGTGCAGCGCACTAGTAAAACTCACTAGCTGTAATTCAATGTGACAGTGAAAGGACATGTTTTAACCTAAGCAACAACCATGAAAAAAAAAAAACCAATATGCTTGCAATGTGGGAATTGCAGACTTGGCTAAAATAACAAAACCTATTGATGTGTGGTATGTATGTGTGCTACGTATCAGCAATGCAAGGGGCATTGTTTGCTTTGCTGTGCCTTTGCCATAATGAAATTATTGCTTAATTGCATTGGATTGATTTTATTGTCCTAAGTTGCATAAGGCACCAAGGGCAGGCCTGATGGACTGATCTCTATCGCTCTTAACAGTTGCTTTCTAAAGCACTCCCTTAGCTTAGCTTGGATAGCCAGCTGTAGCTCAGTTACAACTCAATTAGGTCTCACCACAAAACTAGGTTATCATTTGTATCTAATGGAGGAAAACACCAACTCCACAATACTGCAAAGTGTTTGTTTACACAGCTTAAAGAATATGTAGACCCAGATATGTACTGGACATACAGGTATGTTTATCCTACTGCATTTGAAAAATTAAATAAGGAAAATTAATCATATCTCTTTAGCCATGCACTTTGAACAGGTCACAAACTCCCTCCAGCTGTTTCAGTGACATTGAACTGAATGCACTGGAGCCATCGTGATTTTGCCTGGGTCACGCTACTGCCTCCTTGTGCTACATTCTCTATTACTGTATTTCAAAAATTTGTTCAGCACTAAGAGTGCACAAGATGCGGTATAAAATATGGAAATGTTTTGATTTCCATCCCATGGACTTTCATTGTATCATTACTGGCAAGTTAACACACAGACTAAACTTTGCCATAATGAGTCCTCTTCACCCCCCAGTTCAGTGTCTCACATGGAAAGAATATGGCTGAGCATGTAGGGTAGGATTATGAATTGCTCTTCGCTATACATATATAAATGCTTCTGTGCCACTCTGAGCCACTAAGAGTTATCAACTAGCTCTACTTAACAAAACAGTCATTATAGCAATATTATGTTGCTGTCAAAGTGGAACAGATTGCCTCCATTTAGTGTGACTGAACCCATGATCTGTGGCATTTGAAAACATATCTTCTGCCCTCTTCTGAGGGGTTCTGTACAGGAATATGTAGCCCCTGCTTTGGGACAGTTTAACCTTGTCACCATTGCAATGGCTACCTCAAGGTTATCTCTTTCTTCTGATTGTGTAAATTGTAATTAAGTTCTAATTAATGGATTAGAATGATAATCCAATGCTGGATTGTCACTAAAAGCAGACTTCACTATTTCTTTCTAGAGGAGATTCCTGACTCCAACTATTCCCATTTTGTTTCCCATCTTGGAGATTTATTGTCCTGGATTCCTTCCAGTTCTGGATGTTGCTCTTTGCCACACCTGCCCTGCCTGCCTCCTGTTTTGTAACCTGCTGCTCTGAAATCTCAAATGCTCCATTCTGACCACTGCTCTGTGACCTCAGTAATTCTCACTCTAGCTTTAGCCAGTTACTTTTTTGCAAGCTTATAGAGTTCCTTAGTTTATGACAATAGCCGCATTTAAGCTTTGCTATGGTGAAGGAAGTTTGCCACTTAGTGACTGATAAACTGATTAACATTAATTAATGTGGTTTAAAAACCAGATAACCCCAAAGTGCATATTTGTAGGGTACCTTGTCAAATTTCAAATGGCTTTATTGTCTAGGATGTAAGGCATACAGATACACCGTATTCTATTATTATAGACAAAGAAATGAGATCGAGCAACATCAGTATACTAAGTATGGTCTGATAAGTGAGTGTATGTGCAAAAATATGCTCTTAAATCTCCCATTTCCAAAGACAACAATATGTATTGTTTCTTTTGCCTCATATTTATCTGGATGGGCTATGATACTTTGCTGCCAAGGCAAAGGACATCATGACACCTGGTTATGGTATGCACTGAAGCCGCTCAGACTGGCAGGTAATCTTCCTTAAACGTTGGGAAATGAAACAACATTCTCCAGGGCAAAAGGATAGCTGACTCACACTATCCTGCCACTTTGTCTAATGGTAAGATGCTAGTGTGGCTAAACCAGTTATAGTCAAACTGCAGTACAGAGAGAGGTATATCAGGCCAGTGGGCTGGTCTTCTTGAGCAGCAGCTTGGCATCTGGTCATAAAGTGTACCGCAAGACACAAGAAGCCACATACCACAGCCACTCAAGTGACCTTGGCAGTCAATGCGATTACAATAAATTCAGGATGTTTTCCTACTCTTCCCATCTGACCAGTTTGTCTCCTTGGGGAGGACCAATTTGTTGCTTAATATACACCATATATACCACCCTAGTGATCTGTGCTGTTTTTACCCACCCCCCGGCTTGCATCTCTCTCTGTGTGTGGGGGTCACCTCACTTTGACCCACTGTCTGCTTTTATGACTTTGTCTTTGAGGATATATTCAGCTCAATATGTGTTGTCATTGTCAGATGGAAAATGTCAACAATTTTACTCTACAGGGATGCCTACAGCGGTAGCATCAGTTCCATGAAATTGTTTGGGAAATGAGGAGGCGTGAAACAAAATCCTTCTTTTTTGTCTGACTGCATAATGCCATCATTCTATAGCAAGTCTTTATTTTCACATAAGGGATGTGCCTTATTTGTGACGATAATCAGAAGCAGTAGGTTTCTCATAGCTGTTTTATGGGAACTTCCCTTGATGTAGGAAAGCATACTATCTGTTCCTAAACTGAAACCTATGCTCCCCACTGATATAAAAGCAGCCTTGGGCTATGTGTATTTGAGATCTAACATCAAAGGAGAGAGTCTTTTGAGACTGAAGACCTATGTGTCTCACTTTCCTTTTTTCTTTACAGACGATATAATGTTGTGTTTGTCTATTTGTCCTGAAGATACCAGAGGTTCTCCTCTCATGTCTCCTTCCCCCCATAATTCCATGGGTTGTTCTTTGAATGTGACAGTCCTGCAGCCCTCCTCCTCACTCCTAAACTTCACGTCCTTTCTTCAGATTCCAGAGCTGCACTCAGAGACAAGAGGGAGAAAATAAAGTCACTCCTGCACTTCCCACAACCTTGTTTGTCCTCGGCATTTAAAGAGAGTGTTTTAATAAATAGAGCCTAACCCAATTAGCAGCTTATTAGCAGTCCTCACTGCATTGGTAGCTAAGGATGGCTTCCTTAAGAACACCAATCCACCCATTTTACTGCTATACTTCTGGAAGTATAGCAGTATTTTACTGCTATACTTCTGGAAGATCAAAAGACACTCCAGATACCCACTTATATATATATAGGGTGGGTTTAATTAAATAACACAGGCCAGTAAGGATCCTGCCATATCATTGTGGGAACTGACATCATTAAGCAAAGTACAGTTGAGAGAAACCCAAGTTTGGATAAGATTTTGCATCTCTTTGGGTCCTTTTCCAACCACTGATTATCTATAAGATTCTGAAAATATTTGTGTTATGCTATGTGAAAACTGAGGTTCCTTGGGCTGGTAGACTTGAGGAAATGACTTGCAGTGATTCATTTAATAATTTCATGCCCTCCTTTTGGATTTGCACAAAGTTAGAAAGAGGCTTACAGCCTTCACAAAAGCCATTGTTAATTTTTTTTTTGAAGTTTCAGCTAATATTGATGAATAAATTTCGGACTAGCATCACTTCATTATATCTCCGACATTTCATATTCAGAATTAGAATTCTATCATTGGTCTCCCAAGTCATATGGCATACATCTTGTTTGAAATGAAAATTTCCTTGTGTGAGGGTTTTTTTTTTGCAATTACTGTTCATAGTCTACCATTCCCAAGAACATTGCTTCCAATAAATTATTTACCAGAATATTTTCAGAAAGTGAACATCAAAGGGATATGTACATTTTCAAAGCAAACCTATTTCAAAATAAGGAGAATTGTAATTATTATTTTTTCAAGTATTTGCTTTGCTATAATATTTATGCAAACAGTTTTAGCTTCTTATTATAATACATCCCATTGGGAACAGTTGTTCATATACAGTATATTAATAATGTATTGAGCCTAACTGTCTTCTCATATACAGTGATATAAAACTGAGAGCCCTGTTTATGATTGAGAACATGAGGATGTTGATGTTACAGTGTATGGTTTAAAGACTGGAATTAAAATGTCTATTTATCCATTTATCTGCCTCAAACAGACGTCTCAGCTCACACTTTATATGGTTCTTCAATCACTCTCTCTGTCTTACACTTTCTCTCTCACTATGTGTGTTTGTATGTCTGACAGAAGAGACTGGAGGAGAAGGAGTTTATGTACAGATCAGGACAAGTGACATGAATGGGGAAGTTGTAAGGGATGCTCATGGTGTGAATTTCCTGCTTCAGCAGCGCTTGGACTTGATGACTTTTGGGGTTCCTTACTGCTGTAGAGTTCTCAGATGTTTTTATTTGCTACACATTGATAGCAAAGATTGCAGTAAGTATAAAATTATTTTATTAATCTCTGAGGAAAGAAAACTGAAAGGACAAAATTGTAGAACACAGACTCTTACCATATATGGAACGGAAAATGACAGAGGTTCAGTATGGATTCAGAGAAGGAAGAAACAATAGAGATCATATTGCAAATCTAGGTTGCCTACTGAAGCATACCAAAGATTTCAAAGTTAAATCAGTTTGTGACTGTTTAGATGATGAAAAAGCTATAGACTGTTCTAAAAGAAATGGAAGTGCCACAATATTTGATTGTCTTTTGCAATTGCTGAAAAAAGGTTAAAGAAAAAAAGGGCAGAAGAAAGATTGCTTTTGAACACTGAAAGGTCAAAAATCAGCAGAGTTACATAACGCGAATGTTGACAATGAAGAAATCAATTTTTGGTACCTCAGTTCAATCATAACCAAACGGCACAGTAACTGCAGTCAAATAAATTGGAAGACTGATTTAGAAGGGCATTATGGAAGAACTAAAAAGATCCTCAAGTGTATCACTGGAGATAAGGCCCCATAGCGTCTATATTATGGTATCCCAATTATTATGTATGAATATCAAAGCTAAGATGAATGAAAACTGATGAGAAAAAATTAGAGTCTCATTTGAGATATGATGCTGGAAGATATCCCAAACTGCCATATAGACCAATAAGCTAATTCTAGATCAAGCCTGAACTTTTCCTAGAAGTTAAATTGCTTAAATAGAGGTAGCTGTTCTTTGGCTATCTCATGAAAACATAAAACTCATTGGAAAAGACAATAACACAAGAAAAAATGGAAAACCAAACATGAGAAGCATTCAATCAATAATGGAATCATGACTTTTAATTTGAAAGACCTGAGCTAATGACAGGACTTTCTGGAGGTCATTAATTCACAAAATTGCCCTTAGTTAAAAGCAACTTGATCGTACATAAGCATTATTTTTTAGAAGTGCACATTACTATGGCTAATATGCTAGACATGGGAAGTAAACCTTAAAAAATAAAATGAAAGATAACAAAGTCAGCCAGAATGTGTGTGGGTTTTTTTTTTTTTGCCAAGACTTGGCAAGATGATGTTTGTTTACACTATGTTTATGGCCAAAGCTTCCCCTACTTTTCCTCCTCTATTGTGAGTTCCGTATTTTGTTTCTGTCACTTCAGCATCAACCTGGTAGCCTGCAGCTAACTTGATGGAAGGAACTCTTTATTTTCATATCCACAAGAGGAGTCACCCAACCCAACTTTCTGTACACTTGCACAGTTTACAACACAATAGTTTTTACGTACAGGATACCCTGCAGCCAAAGGGCAGGTCACATCAGGAAGGCAATGGCTGAACTCAGCTTATTACATGTTTTAAAGAGTGAGTGAGTTGCTATCAGTTAAAATCAGCATCCTGGCGAAGGAAGCCTGGGTCCTTAGTTCAGCGTCAGGAAGGAATCTCCCTTCCTGAGGAAGAGTGATTAGATCCAATCATGCACTCAAATGTACAAGAATAACTCTGCAAACTACAATGCACCAAAAGTTCCAAATTTAGTAGCCTCATAGGATAAGGCTTAATAAGGCTCACATTCATTATTGTTAAATACAGGTCTAATATTAGCAACAGCTTTTTTACATCAAGCACAGCCATGCACAAATATAATAGAGTTAATCTGAATAATAAAGGTCATACCTGCTTAAGTTCTTTGAGATACAATGCAGTGGCAATATGTAATTAACTGTGAGATTGTCCTATATTGAAGACGAGATGCTTACAAGTATAGTTAATATCTTTATTCATAGCCCATCTCCTTTCCCCCACTTTCTGTGCTGCCGTCATCACTGTTCTCTAATGATGAAGTATAAAACAGTGCTTGATTTTAACATGAACTGTTCCAGGGTTGGACTATGGGCAGATTTTAATTTTACTTTGGAACAGTGGTGACTTGATCAAAGTGGATTTATTTTAAGCACCAACAGAAGTGTCAGTTACCTGGCTTTCTACACTTCTCCAAAATGGCATCCATTTGTTTATAAGAGTTGAACAGAGAAGTGTATTGCTCTAAAATTATTAGGAAGCATGCGTTATGATGCCAAGACTTAATTCCAGATGTTTGGGGCCTTGCTATGAGTGCTGGATAGGTTGCAAAAGATAAAATGCATATGCCCAAAGGAACACTGAAACTGCAATCCTATACACTGGGTGGTTCCCAACCTTGAGTCCCCAGATGTTCTTGGACTAAAACTCCCAGAAGCCTTCACTACTAGCTGTGCTGGCCAGGATTTCTGGGAACAGTAGTCAAAGAACATCTGGGAACTACCGCTATATATCTTTCCACAGGAGTGAACTCCATTGGGGTTACTCCTTGTGCTTGAACAGAGAACTATGCTATTACCTTTTTATGTGATTAATGGTACCTAAAGAAAGTAATTGCCCCATTTTACTCTGACACTTTCCAACTTTGATACCTTGGGTGTTCAAAGTTGTACTGCATTTTCTCTGTGTAATTGATAGAAATGCCCATCACCAGTCCTCAGTTGTCAACTATAACATGTTCTTTCAGTGGAGTTATAGTCATTTTCTTCCATGATAGTTACACACAGATTTATGGTTGGATCATGGGCAGATTCTCATTTTCTAGTCTTATACTAGAATACTGCAACTGGGCTTGCTGAGCGGGTCTTAAAACTCAGGAGCCCCCATGTGAGGAGGGGAGCACTCCATCTCCACCCTCCCTTGGTCATCACTTTAATCAAAGAAACAAAATTGTTGGATGGAAGTGGGGAGTAGTCTTTCTGGATAGCTGGGCGCTTTGGCTTTTGTGGAGAAGTTGCCCAGCTACAGCTGCCATCCTACCTTCATGTTGTTTTATTTCTAGGATCAATGTGATGAGAAGGAGGCAGGGCGACCATGTTATACTCATCATGCATTGGCTTTCCATATGAACCTAATGGCTAGATAAGACTAACCTGAAATAAACTTAGGCAGTATTTTATAGGGCTCTATAGGTAGGTTAACATTCTGTAGGTTAACAGAAAGGCTCCCAAACATGTCTCAAATTGGTTGTACTGCCCAAGGCTAAGGGAGCTGCAGTTCAATGACATTTCGAGGGCCACAGATTCCCCTTCAGCACTCTTCTTTTTTCCTATCATTGAGGAAATAATTTTTGTTCAGTTTTACTTTAAGTTTAAACAAACAAACAAAAGAAATATCACCTGCAAATGGTGTTTATTCTGGCTGACAGAAATGGCAATTTCATAAATACAGTCTGCGTTCCTATGTGCTTAAATCAGGAATAATACTACTGAATGCAGATGACTTACTTCTGAGTAGAACTGCACAAAATATTTCTAAAGCAAGGGAGTGCACCCTCCACAACATTTGGTTTTAAGCTCTAATTTAGAAAACTGGTGTGTGTGTGTGGGGGGGAGCGACTGATTTTCTTCTCACCGATTTGTAGCTGCCAGATTCATGTTGAGTCTGAATCCAAATTCTGATTTGGCAATTCAAATATTCATGCCTCCCACTGACTCTCAGTAGAAATGAGCACACCACAATCCCCCTCTTCTGTGGCGGGGAGGGGGGAATTGAAAGAAAGAAAGCCTCCTGTTATAAGGGGATTATGCCTGCCAAATAACAGGGTGGTCTGTCATTAGAGCTAGCATTTTTTTTTGTGCCCTTTAAGTTTGTTTTTCTAAAGGGACTACTAGAATTTTTAAAAATATCTTGGCAGAACTGGAAGAAATATGCATCCATAAGCTCCCCTCTTGAAGAAGAGAAGACTGCCTAGTGTGTAGAGTTTTTGTTCTATAGCTGTAGTGGCAGTTCAGGACTTGTCAAAAAAGCTTCCAGTTATGCCTCTGCAATTTTTATGGCCAATCTTTCCAAAAACACTGTGGCACAGAGGTGGCCCTAGTTAAGGAATCGGCACCATTTCAGAGGCCAGCAGTAGCAGATGCAGCCTGAAAAATATCAGTGGCAACAATTACAGGGAAATCTTGTACATGTGTTTTGACAGAAGCCAAATGAAATGCCACATGCTTGGAAGAAAAAAGCTTGCAGTAAAAAAAAAATTGACATAGGAAGATACAGAGGAGCTCAGTGTAAAAACCTGGCTTTATAATAGCTGGGCTAGAAGTGGAAATGCAGGCGTGGCCTATATGTGAACCAGTACCAACCTGTGTAGCAATGTCTGGACCAGCATCCCTGAGGTGATGTCAAGGCTCTCCGGAGGCAACCACTTAACATGAGTCTTCAAACACCGGATGGAAAACAAGAGCCTCTGTTTTAGGTATGGCAGTGATTCTGAAAGATCTGAGCAGCCTGAGCTTGGGCTTCTGTTGCAGAAGTCTTCGCAGTAAGGCCGGTGCCAGGGCTGGGGAGACATTGTGGTGGGCAACGTGCCAAGGATGCCTTCAGTCCTGGAAACAAACCTGTCCTTTAAAACTACTGCAAACACTTCCTTTTCCTATGTACCTGTTGAACTGACATTACCAAATGGACTGTAGCTGTTGTGACTGGAATTGCAAGAGGCTCAGAAGATTAGGAACACCTACTCTTATGCCAAAATTAAAAGTGCTTTTCACAGGGGGGAAAAACACACAGACACACACAAAATAATGAAACTCAACCTTCTACACTTGTGATTCCACTACCGTTCCCCAGGTGCCCACCTTGCTGAAAAAAAAATCTTCACACAAAACTCTTACATGGAGGTATTCCCATTCTTTTCAGCAGAGAAAATGGGCAGGGTAAACAAAAAGATGGGAACCTCTGTCAAGTATTTTCTGACTTTTCTAAATAATAGGAACAGTAATTTAAAACAGAAGGGACGTGGTGGCACTGCGGGCTAAACCGCAGAAGCCTGTGCTGCAGGGTCAGAAGACCAAGCAGTCGTAAGATCGAATCCACGCGAAGGATTGAGCGCCCGTCGCTTGTCCCAGCTCCCGCCAACCTAGCGGTTCGAAAGCATGCAAATGCGAGTAGATAAATAGGGACCACCTCGGTGGGAAGGTAACAGCGTTCCGTGTCTAAGTCGCACTGGCCATGTGACCACGGAAGATTGTCTTCGGACAAAACGCTGGCTCTATGGCTTGGAAACGGGGATGAGCACCGCCCCCTAGAGTCGAACACGACTGGACAAAAAATTGTCAAGGGGAACCTTTACCTTTACCTTTTTAATTTAAAACAGCAAATTGTGATCTTCCTTCCTTCCTTTCTTCTTTCAAAAATGACAGCCTAGTACAAGGCAAGTGGCTGAAACGTTTGGGCTTTCTGTACAGGTCTCAATGTCATTGAATGCCAACACTGTAGATCTAGTTTCGTGTGGGTTCTGCAACACAATGTCTGAAATCCTGTTGCTCGACATAGTATGTTGCACTAGAGAAGGCCCACTGAATCAGTAGGGATTGGGTAAGTCACTTCCAACATAAGTTTAATGATTCAAATGGGCCTACTCTAGTTGTGATATACTATGCCAAAGTAAGTCATTAGTAGAGTAGACCTATTTGAGTCAGTAGAAATTATGGAGGAGCTGACTTGCCGAATTCTCACTGATTCAGTGGGTTTATTCTAGTGTGACTGACTACGCTAAGCAGTTGAAACATAATGGTCTAAACCACTGGTTCTTAACCGTGGCTTACTCAGGAGTTGTGGACTGCAACTCCCAGAAGCCTTCACCACTAGCTGTCCTGAATGGGGTTTCTGGGAGTTGCAGTTCAAAAGCATCCGAGTAACAAAGGTTAAGAACCACTGGTCTAAACAACCTTTTCAATAAGTTCAAATATTTTCCCTGAAGATTTTTTTCTTACCTTACTGCCCCAATGACTAATTAGAGAATGTTAAGTTCAATTATGGTTTAAGTAATGTGGTGGTGGAGGAGGATAGAAGGCCTTTACCTATTGCATAGTAGCAAAAAGCAGTGTCTATTGGCCAGGGGTTGATTAAACAAGCCATAATGATAAATGGCTCCATGGTTAAGATAAGGCAAAACACTTTCACTGAAATATTTCATGTCACGGAAGAGGAAGCAAGGCTTTCCATACTTCAGAGTGGACATTTAGAACCACTGTCAATTGCTATTTATAAACTATGTTGCACAGGAAGCTAATTACTTGTTTTTCTTCTGCATCCAATAAATTGAATTGGCTGAATCTAATCAGTAAAATGTACAGATTGGGTTTATTCAAACAATATACAGCAATAGAAGTTAGTAGAACAGACACTACCTGCAATATGGGGAGGGAATCATCAAGGGAAAAAAAGGATTCAGTACGTAGATTTCTTGTATGCCAATCAAATGTCAATTTCCTTATTTTATATTCAGACTACAGAAAATCAGCTTCTAGTTGAAAGATACCTAGACCTCTAAATGATATAACACACAGGTCAAGCTCCTTGCTAGTGAGCAGCTATGGGTTTTGTGGGGGGGGGGGTGTGGTGCTGGAAATAGGCAAAATACAGTATATGACAAAATATCTAAATAGACATCAGGCTAGATCAGAAATGTTGTAGCAAGATGGATAAGGAGAGGAGCTGGAGACTTAGCAGGGAGAATATTTCTCAAGACAATTTCATGCATGAAAACACTTTCTTGAGTAAAATTGGTAAGAAATGAAGTATTCCTCTCTCTGTCACATATATTCCATCTCAAACAGAGTTCTACACAAAATAGGAATTCTTCCTTTCTCACCAGTTGTCCTTTGGGGGTTATGTGTATATCCATACATATTTATATAAATGTAGGCTGCAGTCCTCTATCTGGTTTCACAGGCAATTGGGGGGGGGGACTTCTCCTTGTGCAACTGATAGCAGAATTCTACCCACAGAGTAAAATGTGCCTTCAGAGTTATTCATATACACTCCAGGGGGTTTTGCTTCACCGTCACAATGCAGTTAGTAAGCAGAGGATGTGACGGAGCAAAGCAAAGTGTGCTGCTTATATATGTCTCATAGTGCTTAAAGGGCTCTCTGGGTGGTTTACAATTTAATTATGCAGGCTACACATTGCTCCCCTCCTGTGAGTTGGATACTTGATTTACGGGCCTCAGAAGGATGGAAGACTGAGTCAATCTTGAGCTGAACCTGAACTCAGGTTCTGAGAAGATCTTCGTCTGCAGTTTAACCACTGCGCCATGAAGCTCCTTGAGATAGTGCCTAATAATCATGCCTTTAATGATGCACCCATTGGTCATTGTGACGTAGCAGGCCACTCTGATGTCACTGCCAACTCAGGCCTCTCAAAATGCCCACCATACCACTTCACACTCACTGCCACTAATTATAATGACTATTTAAGAAGGACAAAGGTTTCCTTCAAAACAACACAGGTTTAATGAAATAACAAAATAAAATATGAAAATCACAAGTAGCTAATCACGATGTCAATCACTGTTTCTTATTTAATCAATCACAGACTTCCCTCACTGAATACGTAGGCACACAGGCCTCTAAACAAACTCTTTTTCTCTCTCACACTCCAGATCTGATCTACCACCTTCTCTTCACACCCCTTTTTCTTCCAGCTCCTCCCTCTTCAGCTCCGTCACCCCATTGGCTGATGATTCACTGCCCAGCCGTGACGGACAGGTGAGGTCAGGGCTGCCTGTTACAGTCATATTTCCCAGTGTCTTTAGTATAATTGCAAAAGAGAGTCTAGATGTATGCTTCTGGGACACCTTCATGCAAACTGGAACATTGATCAGTTAGGATACTGGGAAGAGGGTTGGCTGAATAATCATTTTTCTCCCTCGCTTTAGCTATGTGTGTGGAAGAGAAGCCTTGAGAGAACTTAATGCATCTCTGATACAGGATTGCCACATGATCACTCCCTAGAAATCCAAAACTCACGGGAGGCTATAGGAACGAGCATATGTAATTTACTGTCCATATTGAAAACTCGTATAACTGAAAGACTGCACCAGAACAAACACCAGCCTGTTCTGGTGGGTAGAGAGATGCAAAGCTCTTAGTCATGTCTGACATACAGGCTTAGGAATCTGACTTCCAACAACTGATTGAAGAAGCCAGTAACATAGCTTCATGTTCTAGCAGTACCAGGTTGTGGAGTTAGAGGCCAAGAGTCAGAGGCACATTTGATGGGTATACAAGAAAGGGCATGATCTCTGTGGTAGCTTCCAGGTTGCGGAGTATTCTCCCTCAGGAGATTAATATGGACCTCTCTCTTTTATCCTTCTGCTGACAGTTGAAGAAGACCCACCTCTTCAGGCAAGCTTTTAACACTCATAATGGATTCCATAAATAACAAAATAATTATTGTCTACAAATTTTAAGAGTTATAGGAGCTGACAGTGTGGCTGGAAACATTGTTGAACCTTTGGAAAGCAATGGAATCTCAGTTGAATTGAGATCAACTGTATAGTGCTCTAAAGGACTTGTCACTCTCTCCGTTTGTTCTGCGATAGCCTTTTTGTTACAAATACAGTGGACCCTTGACTTACAGACAGCGTGACTTACAGACTTTTTGAGTTACAGACTTCTCTGGCCGCAAAATTTAGGTTTGACTTGCAGCCTGAGAATTGACTTACAGACCAGAAGAAAACCAAAATGGAACAAAAACGGCCTGTTACGGGATTAATCGGTTTTCAATGCACTGTAGGTCAATGGAGACTTGACCTACAGACTTTTTGACTTGAGAACCGCCTTCCAATACGGATTAAGTTCTCAAGTCAAGACCCCACTGTAGGAGAAAGCCAGCCAAATTTCAATATTGATCCTACTGCCACCAATACTTCTAATCACAGATGGTCCAACCACCAGGAGATCTTCATTATCCATGTTTTTAGAGAGTCCTGGGAATTGTGAAACACCATGGAGATTGAATGTTGTAATCTGTGTGCACCTTTGTCATTTAACTCAGTTGGTTTCTGACTCTGACTTTAACAAATAAGTATATATATTAGAGGTTTTAGGTATAAAGTACCCAAGGGTGGTTTACCAGTTCCTTCTTTTGGTGATGCTCTGGAACTGTGCAGCTTGCCCAAGACAACACAGGTGGCAGGATACATAGCCCAGTCAGCCACACATGCTCCGAGTGATCTCAGCTGGCTGTCTCCTGAGAAAGGAATAGTGGGGTCCAAATTTCCAGCCCTTTTTTTCACAAGCAGGCACTTCCACTGAGCTATACCAGCTGTAATCTTACATATTGTTTATATTGCATGCTTGGCCTTTCTAAGGCCCTGGTCACAAGAGGAAAATGTTTTCTCGTTATTTTAATACCTTCCATACCTCTGTTGTACTGAATTATGGGCACGTGGTTTATATCCCAGGATGAATGTCCCAAGAACTTTTAGCAGTACCGATTTATTTCTTCCTATTTGAATCACTGCAGTCAGCTATGCCATGGTATCAGTTTATTTTCTCTCTTCCTTCAAGGGGAAATTTAGCTCCTTGACTTGTGTGAGCACAGTTGACTTCCTCCCCACATAGCTTTCCTCTTCCCCTGTGCACCCACAGCTATCTTTCCCAGCCCCTTTCATTCCAGTCGCAGTGAACCCCATGCGGGATGTGTGTGGACTTGCACACGGGATGTGTGTGGAAATTAGAGGGAACATTGAACATGAAGGGGGTTCTGTTTAGGAAAGTGTCCCTCTATTGCACTGGCTGGTCCTGCAGGAATGAATTGCACACCATGGACCGGTGATAACCCCACCAGGTGATATTGGCATAGTAATGTTTCAATGTCTCTCCCCACAGGCGGAAAAAATATTACTTGCCAGTAATGTAATGACACCCCCTCCCTAGTGACATACTGTTATCAACTTATTGATGTATTGGGCACAAAAATATGTGTGTGTGCACTGCAGTAATGGCGGCCACCTTCCTGGCTTTGATTTGGAAAAGAAGTGGAGCAGGTCGTGCACACATGCAATCCTGGTAAGGAATGCACCAGTACAACAAAGGTACAAAATAACACAACCCTCCTGGTAATGGGGAAATGTTCCACAGTTACACCACTAGCCAGGAAAATGTCTCAGTCTTCACTCTGCATCATGTGACCAGAAAAAAAGTAACAAACTAAGTGGGGGACAACTAGAGAACATTTCTCTCATGTGACCAGGACGTAACTCTCATTAGTTAAGCTTTACTAGAGATGGAAGACTACTTTGATATAGGAATGGAGGTGGAACAGTACTTCCTCCCCTCACCTTAATAGCCTGCCAAGTCTCATTGACACAGATGTTGTTAATTTCTGCTTCTCTTTTGCTGAAGCCAAAGAGGCAGAGTCGAGCACCCTTTGTGCTGTCTTGGGCCCAGAGGCTAAACATTGCTGACACCTATATTTAGTAATCCTTAGAAAGCATAAATTAGGAATTGAAGCCAGGATGTGTCTATGAAGCTGCCCAGTTAAAGCAGGGGCAGGAGATAATGAATGACATTTCAAGTACCTATTTACAGTCTGATTTGCAGCGTTGTTTTCTTTCCTTAAGCCTGTAACCAAAACAGGTACTCATCACATCAGTATAATGCATTTGGACTCCAGTTGAACAGATTTGTGTATGCCTCAGTGAATTTTTAATGTCATTAAAGGCTTCAAATGAGAGGAGACATTCAATAAATTAGAGCAGCAAAACTATCCAAAGAAGAACATCACACTCTAGAAACCCCAGTATTCACTAGAGGTTATAAGAATGACAACATTTGGGGAAAATATTATGCCTTCCAATAATAAAAAATAAAAAAGTTTCCCCCTTTTATCGTTGTTAATATTACAACTTGTTTAGCAAGCTTTTCAAACTAACCAGTGGATTCATTTTAGATGGTGTATTAAACAACGACATTTCTCTCCTCATGCCAATATGCAATAGGTGCCAGAGTAAACCCAAGAGTCAATGTTTAGTTTTAGGAATTAGTCGATGGCCAAATTGCAAGTCATATTTAACATATAATGGGTGATGCATATTGTTTTTGTAAAGCTTTGGAAGCTATGGGAAGTGCATGATCTGGATTGGGCCATGGGGGTACACAGAGAATGCTTTAAAGTTTTTCCCTTCCTCTTGTGGTCTGGATAATTGGCGCCATCCCGAAAGCTGTTATTTGATGCAGGATAGAAGCAGCTGTTGCCTTCCCTTTCAGCACCTTCAGGGCCATAACAAGAAAACTTGATGCCTGAGGCAAAGGGAAACACTTTGCCCTTCTTCATTCTGTGTATCAAAGCTGACTTGAGTGGCAGTTGAATCTCAGTTCGACATTGGCAAGAGGATATCATCCTCTAGCATACCCAAGGGCAGAAAGCTAGTTTAGGAGATACAAGAAGTCTGTGTGGCAATCACAGTTTTATCCTCTAAGACAGCCCTTGTAGGAATGGCTCCAGCCTTAGATGTTCTTGGACTACAAGGCCCACATGTTCTAGCTAGCACAGCCAGTGGCTTCTGGGAGTTATAATCCTAGAACATCTAGTACACCAAGTTTTTAAACCACCTACATCTGGAGGGCTGCCACTGGCGCCCCCAACATCCATTGTCAGAGGTGGTTGCTTCACTTTGCCCAACGGTAGGGTTGGGCTGGCCATGCGGGCCTTTCATTTCATCAGTCACAAATGATTGGATTAACATCATGGTGAGAATCTTAGTGGTATTGCATAACTTTCCACAGCTGATTGCAGTTGATTGAAGGGGCAATGATGTGCATCTCAGCTAAGTTATCAGGCAATTGACCCGGCGTGTGACTGAGACATGCCCCAGCAGCTTGTCAGTTAGCCACTAGTAAAGAACATCATCAAGATTCCGACCAGTGTGTAATTTGACCCTCAGCAGGTCATGGTGTTGCCATTCATAGTAGAATAAAACGGAATACTTAACTGTTTTAAGCAGATGAAATAAGTTTGTGTTGCACTTCTTAAGTCTCTTTTTCCAAGGTTTTCAGAATGTGAAATAGGCTGATACACTGACCTATTTACTCTGATTTACCAGCTGTTTATTGAAAGAGAAAGAGAGGAAATGAGGGAGAGAGAGAGAAAGAAAGAAAGAAAGAAAGGGAAAAGACATGCAGCAAAAGATAAATGTGATAAGATTTGCAAACTACTGTTGAACCAATGGGACCTTAAGTGAAGCTCAACAAGTTTGCAAACTAAATCCAAGGTAAAATTGAATCAGTTTGTTCCTCATCAATTTCTCTCTTATACATGAGTAAAGTACTGGCTACAGGAAAACAAGGAATCTCATAGGACTTTTTACTCAGCTGAATTTACTGTGGCTTGCTTCTGAATAGACAAACATGGGAGTGTACCTGGTAGCTATTGCTTAATTTGAGCTTTCCTGGACAAGCCCACTTCCTCTTATGTCTGGGGAAGCGGCCTTGTTTATGAAAACTCATATTTAAATATAGCTGTTAGTCTTTAAGGTGCCACATTTTTTTGTCCAATTTTTTTATTTGTCTTTTGTTTTTGGCCTGATATGCTAGCATAGATCTCTTCTAAAACTATCTCATGCAGGTTTTCTTGGGGGAATAAGGCTATTGAACCAATAAAGCATGCATAGGGTTGTGCTGTAAATGTAGGATTTGTCTGTATTATTGAGCTTAGTTACTCATGTATTTCATGAAGTAGGTTCCACTCCATGAAAACCCAAGCAGCAATAAATCTACCAGTATTTAAAGTGCTACAAGACTCTGTGTTCCTTCTTTTTGTAGTTTTTAATGAAACCAAATATTTGGAATGCGGAAAAACAGTTACGGGCATTAATAAATTGTTATCTTCAGAAAGGCATTTTTGTCACCATGATGAGTTTCAGTTTGCCTTTAAAAGAAGAGAAAATATCTTTAAAAGAAAATCAAAGACCAGTTCCTAGTTTAATAGCCTTTGTTCCCGAAATTAAGAGATTGAACAGATAACTTGCAAGTGCAACCTTTATCACACTGCTTGTAAATGCTTTATTTTATATATGTTTGAATTTGAACTAATGTATAGTATACATTCTGTGCTCTAAATGTACTGCAGTTAGATCACTGTTTGGAAGTGTCTAAACATCTAAGTAATCTTGCTCAGTATGTACCAGAAAGTTATTTTTCCCTTCCCTTTTTTATTTTATAAAGGATCCTGTACAACCTAAATGTTAGCGTAAAACTGGACTTCGGGAAGACTCAGTGGACCAACTATACTTTGTTCTTTGGTGCCTTATTGTCCGCATTCCAAAACTACATTGCATAATGATTGCAACTGAGAGATCACAAGTTGAGGATCACAAGTGTATTTCCTGCTCTCATAAAGTTTTGTATCCAGGCATGCAAATCCTTCAAAACCGCACACCTAAGAAATTGGATATGCAAATATGTTTATCTCTCAATGTCCAGTATCAAAAGAAGGCTAGATTGCAAAGCATAGATAGAAGTAAGCTCAGTTTAAACAGCATTTCACCTCTAATGGGAACTCTACTTCTAATGACATGTTACCTGTATTGTCTAGCTTGCCCTTTGCTCCTTTTGCACGGTAACTAATACTTTTGATAGTTATGGGATATGGTCTCAGTCAATAGTGGAAGAAGATCATCACATGGTTCAAGTGCTCTGCCTTTAGCTGCTGTCTCATACTCTCTTGTGGATTTTGAGACGGGGTGAGATGGACTGCAGAAGATTGTGTTTTGAATTTGTATCACAGCTCAAAGGCCTGTGTGATGTGCAGGTTTTGTTTAGATAGTAACCATAAAGCAGTTGTTCTAAAATCTGAGAAATGGTAAGTACTGTACAATGCTAACTAAAATGGTAAGTATGTTCTTGGATGGTAAAACTATGATGACAGTTAATTACTTTTTAGCAGTAGGCTTTCTAAACTGTGATATCTAATCCCATTATCATCACATGCTGCTATCAGCATTTAAGCAATGCCATGTTTGGAGCTGTCATGCACTGAAACAGCTGCAATATTGAAGAGCACTCATTCCAGCGTAAACCATACGGTGGCAGGTCTTGTGTTTGTTTTGGGACTGATAAAGACAGCAGTGGCATAGCAGTTACCAAAAGAAGGCAAGAAAGACTAGGAGGCAATTATGAGGACAATAGATCTGTATAGAAATGTTGCAAGAAATTTTCACATTATGCATTTAGTGTGGTACAATTTGACCCCAATTTTTAAAATAATCTAAACTGGCCATTCTTCCAGTATTAACAGCATCTAACCTACTTTATGTGCCTTTAAAAATGCAAAGAGTTGGTCTGGAAAGAAGGCTTGCAGTGATAGTATAGCGGAGCAAGATCAGTTTCAAAACCTAGTGGAAATTCTGACCAGAGGCAATTGTGACTCAGAAGATCTTTCACTCCATTAAAAGAGGAACAACAGCAACAACACACACAGCCCCCTGATTAAAGGACAGGTTTTAAATTGCTAAGGTAAAAGGAACTATAGTGATGCCTCCCCAATCATAGATTAAACACCAGCTACTTCTGAAGTGCTGCATTGTGTGCTAAGTAATGACTCATTTGTGTACAGTATTGTTCTCTGCATGCAGAAAAGCAGAGAGAGTCAACCTTATCCACAGGATCCTGTTACATTTATAAGTTCCTCTCATTCCAAGGGAGAGACATTGTGACACAATTGGTGCAGCCACAAACAAAGAGGGCAATGCCCATGTCTCTGCAAGGCATAAATTTGCAAATATGTTTAGTTCTTAAAAATGTGAACTTGAATACTCGGTTAACAAAATAGGGCTCTGGTGCTTTCATGTAACTTTTTTTGGGGTTTTGTTATTGACAAGCTGAAGGATAAAATAAAGCAGCAGCAATGACATCTGTTAAATCCTTTCTAGAGATGGGCACAAACTGCAGATTCCGTGGTTCGTGCCAGTTCAGCCTTCCGGCCCCGTAGCTGTTCCACAAGCCCCCCAGCTTCCCAGCCCTTCCTCCTCAGGCAGGCACCCCCTCAGAGGAAATGCAAAGCTACCTCTGAGTGGGTGGCTGCCGGAGGTGGCAGGGCTGCGAATCTGTGCTGTTGCCTCTGAGTATCCACCCGCTGGAGGAAGCCAGGGTGCTCAAGGAACAGCTGGGCAGCTGGAGGGACAAACCAGCATGAACCGCCAAACTGTAGTTTGAGCCCATCTCTAGTCCTTTCACATTCTTACTTGAAGATTCAGGTAGTTTCCTTTTCTTCATTCATATCTGAAGCAATCTAATGGTGCTTCTGGAGTGGAAGGGTAAGTCACAGGGTGTTGTCATTGTCCAGGAGATGCCTGAATGTGTTCACAGTCTTCGTGTGTGTGCGCAAGAGAGAGAGAGAGAAGATGGGAGAAAGTTCTTATATGAAGCCAGACACTTTAAATAGCCATCCTTAGGAACAGCTGCCTTTCAGTGGATAAGCAGAAGCAGATAGTAAGGGAAATCAGGCTGTGAACTGCAGTGTCGCAGTGCCTTTTGCATTGGGATAAGCTCTTCAGGTTTCCCATTCTGGAGGATGCCTGTAAAGTTTCCAGGCCAGACTTAATAAAAGCAATCAGCATTGTAACAGGACCTGCTGGTTCATTGGGTCCAGAAAGGACGTGGCCTCATGCTTCACTAGACTGAGCTTCTCTGCAATCCCTAGTCATGTTGAGAGACTTGAAAGTTACTTTTAGAAAACAATTAGTTAGGGTTATTGTTAGCTCTCTAACCAAAGTAGCTAGTTACCACCACAGTTGGATCTGGAAGACACTTCCTGTGGCTCATACAGTCCCATATTTTGCAAGCAGCAGGAAATGCTCTTAAAGAATTTTGTAACACCCCTTCATAATAAACATCATTATTCCAGCAAATTAAGCATTACTATTCCAGAAATAACTTCACAGCTAGAACTGGGGTTTGCCATAAGAGGGCATCCAGTTTCTCCTTCTGCTCCACCTGAATTCAACTACCAAGTTGAACTAATGAAAGGATGGTCCTGGCTCTTTAAAAGGCCTCTGGTAGCAGAGATTTTGCAAGTCCCCAGCCTGTGTATATTGCTCCATCATCCTTCCAGCAGAAATGTTTTTCTAATGCCCAACTCACATCTTTCTGAGTTTTGCAAAGATACTGCTCAAAGAGAAAGAGAGGAAATGGATTGCTAAAAGACAGATTTGCATATAATCTACAATGCTAATTTATAGCAACAGATGCAAATTCAGAAAGTACTACTAACATTTGAATAAAAATAGAGTACAGCTCATCTTATCACACTGGTGAAGACTGTGAGTTGTCTATGCTTGTTCAGTCTGCTGCCCAGCTGCTAATTCTTGATGGCGCAACTTCATGACTCCTCAGCTCCCTTCCTATTGGTCTTTATTTTTAAAGAGGAGTTTTCTGAGCAGGCTTCTAAATAGAGTGATGTCTCATAAGTGGTATCTTTTGTAAAGTAGGTTACCACCATGGCCAGCCTACTTCTACATGCACTTTTAATGGCAAGGCGAATAAGAGCAAACAGAGTCTCATTACTAATCAGAGGAAATTTCTCTTCAGTCACCTTCCTCATGGGCTCTTCTCCAATATCTGAAAGTAGGATTGGTATCACTTTACCTGCTATGTAAAGGATGACATGCCAGTTCAGACCTCGTTAGTCTCTGCATCTACATGTGCTGGAGTAACTCAAGAAGCAAGTATCATAATGACTGGTGGTTTGAGAGGGGTTTTTAAATGGACTGTTGTGCTCTGTTGTTTCAAATGTGTTTTAATATTGATCTTAGCTACTATTTTAATACAATACTTTAATCCTCTTTAAATATTTGTGTACTTGCTATTTTTAGCTCTTAAAAACAGTTTTAATGATGTAAGCCTCCTTGAGTCCTTTCGGAAAGAAAGGCAGGATAGAAATATTTTAAATAAATAAATTAATCAATGCAGTTTTTATAAACCTTTCTTGTCTTTATATCAGGTCACTGCACAATTTAAAATTATGGATGTAGATGAAATATAAACAAATTTAAAATGTTAAAATGATTAGACCATTCTATTTAGCTGCGTGTATAGCAACATCAATGTTCAAACCACCTAATACACCATTTAAGAAGTCTAATATGAAAAACCAAAACACTCACTTTTTGATTGGCGATTTCAATAGCTACATTTAGGACTATGAACATGAAAATGGCGATGCCATTATAAAATGTGTGGAATCCCATTCAGTGTGCCTTACGCATGATCCTAAACTACCAAGTTCATTTAACAGTGGCAGGTGGAAGAGAGGCTACAATCCAGATCTAATTTTTGTTAGAGCCTAGGGATCAACAGTGCATTCAAAGTGTAGGTGTTCTAATCCCAAAATCTCAGCACAGAGACATTCCATGTCAGATCTACTCAGCCACCCAACCTCAATCTATACCATGCTATAGGAGGTATAATTTCAAAACGTCCTCCTGCAAAAAATTTGCAACAATGCTAAATGCAGCTGTACTTCCGATTGTCCTTCAACCACAGAACCACGTAACTTATGACTTCCATGGTTTTGTGCCTCTGTTCCAAGAGGGTGCTGGACCAACCACATCTCAGGTCTCCCTCTGCCTAATACTTAAATTATATTTCACACTTGGAAGAAAATCCTCTACAAATCTGGAAGGTGTCAACAATGTCACCTTGCTGTCATATGGAATCTTTTCCGAGGTTAGATAAACTGCTTATGATAAACTCCTTCCTTACGGCACGTATTTTTAGAAAGGTTTACAGCAAAATGCCATTTGTGCTGATTTCTTTCTGGCAAAATAGAAAAGTTTCGCAAATTAAACATGGCTCTTCCTATCTCCTTTATATCCTGCAAAGTAAAATGTATTGTATTATGCAAAACAAGCCTTAAAAAAAACTACACAGCGATTTCTAAGCTCTTTTACTCTAGTGATCTCCATGCCACCAAATAAAATATGCTTTACTGGCAAGAAACCAGATTATTATTATTTATATGAAAACAATCATTTATTTTCATTTTGAACCAGACACAATTATTTAGATAACTGGTGGTGAAAGCAAGTAAATTTCCACCCCAACAGTTTGTGCTTCTACCTGAGCAGAAAACACAAGCAATTTGGATAATGCATTATGTGCCTCCCAAAGTAATCTCCCTGTTCCTGGCTTTCAGTGAGGATTTGGAATTAAATCACTGTGAAGGAAGGTATTAGGGTGGAGAAAAGAGAAACACATTTGTATGGGACCAGCATGAATGCCGCTCTGCGTATTCTCTTCGGTGATAGTAGCCAGAGCAGAAAATCTTACACAGAATGATAGCAAGGGTACTTTTCTGAATATTTTAAAACAGGTGTTACAGCAAACATATTGTGACTGGCTTTGCACATCACACTTCACTGAAGGTCACATGCACAGTTGTTTTCAGGGAAACTGGAGGTCATTAGAACAGTAGTTCACATAACCTCCGGGCCTCCTTGAATGCTCCTCTTGATTTTGGTTCTGCAGCTACACTAGAATTCCCAATTGTGTTTGCTCATCAAAATGTCTGAACTCGGCACTAACGTCTTTCTTCTCCACCAAGCCACAGGAAAAAACTTACTGTTTTAATTCTCCCACACTGGCTGATTGTGGGAGAGGCAAGATTGTCCAATTTCGATTTCATGACAAACAAATCATCAACAAACAAATGACAGTTCTAATCATGGTCTCATACCTTTGCCATAGGCTCCAAAGTTTGAGAAACAAAAATTACAGATAGATGTGCTCCCCTCTCCTTCTTAAGCTAGTTGCCTCCTAGAAGGGTTTGGAGTGGGGGAGGAGAGAGAAAGTTTCATGTGTTCCATAAATTGGAGGAAGAGTGAAAATTGATTGACTTCCCAGCAGTTGCTGGACTGCAAATCCCATCCGTTCCAGCTAGTGTAGGCAACAGCGGGGGGGGGGGGGGGGGAGAGATGCAGTTCAGCAGCATTTGAGCCACCACACATTTCTCATCATTTTGTTAGAGCTAACATATCGTCCCCCCAAAAAGCCATTGTGTGATTCATGGCAAAAGTGAAACATGTTGAACAGGTGTGGTCTTGTATTTTAAAATAATATAGTACATCAAAACAGAACTATAATAACACCACAGAATGGGAATGGCAGCGGATAGTGTTTAGTTCTCTGTTTCACAGATGATGCAATACGCCATGGCCATCTTAAGCACCCGGTCTCCCCTTCCACAATCATTGCACTCAGGATCTAACATTGCATAGGTACGCTATCAATACCAAATAGAAAGTATGGGTCTCTTTGAAGGTCCTTTATTACAGCATCAAAGCAAAGGGTGACATGTTGCACAATCAGACACCATCCTTTCCTCTCTCTTTTTGGCGGGATGCCAGCCTGTAAGCTAATCATCTGAAAGATCAATTGAAAATTGTGCTCATTCTAGATAATCCAATCGTTCAGAAAATGGTTTTGAAAACATTGAATTTTCTCTTTCCCTTGATCAATAAAAAACCTCAGAGAAAGGTTAAATTTAAGATGTTACTGAGGAGAATAATATTGTTGTATAACTAGTTTTAGATGAGACATTTTTTGAAACAAAAAGTTAATTAAGTCTCCAATTTAAAAAAAGAATATTCGTGTGCACAGGAAAGGTTTGTTTCCCTTTGGCGTTTGTTGGGATAGGGAACAATTCACTGTCAAGTATGCTCGTGAAGGCAACCCCAAATCCCATATTTGTGGAACTGGGTAGAGATGACAACATGCAGAAAACCCAATTTCTCCATACTTCTCACCTGTGATGGCTCAGAAGATACAGGTTTTTCTTTTCTTCTTTCATTCCCTCCCACCCCAACACAGTGAAAGCCTGAGGAAAAAAATGTACACCAGAGGATTATTAGACCTGAAACATTTTAACATTTTAAATGCTCTGCTTCAAGAAGCTATTTGATGTGCTTATTGAGGGCTGCCATTTATGAAAGGGTGAAGTGTAGAGAAAGTGCACGCTAAATAACACAAAGGAGAAACTAAAACACCCATAACTCTGTAGCATCAATGAACTGGCTCTTTACCTTCATTATAACATGGCCTAAGGCCTGGGGGTTATACTAGGCTTTTGTTCCTAAACTCAGTAATGAACTTTGAAGTTGTACTGTAATAATGAAGGTTATTAAAATGGATTTAACTGCTATGTTTATAAGAGGTCTGTATCAAAGAACACAGTATATATATGCATTAAAAAGTTGCATTTATTATTTTTTAAAGTGGGAAGGTGTTGTGTTAAACAGAACATATGGGCAAAGAGGGCATTCTTTCAGGCTCATTGCCCCTATTTGTTTGTGGCGGCTGGTGCCGAGCCGCTTGCAAACAAACAGATGGCACTGGATGACTATTTTGAGGAATGTCTGCATTCTGGTGGAATTTTTTTCTTGTGCATTGTCCCAATAGCAGAGTCTTTTGTACCGTCCTGTGCTAATTTGTTAAAATGAATTTTTTCGGAATGCCATCTAATCCTATTGCCATAGCTACAACTAAGAAATCGAAGACAGCCCTGCGGAGCTGAAAATAGCTGACTTGCTACATGGGAAAAGGACTCATTCGTATGCAAAGCTCTGTGCTCAAATACAGCCTCTTATTCAAAGGACAATTAGAAGTTTGATCTTTGGAAGCATGACCTTCTAGTGCTTTCTGTTTGCAACTAGTCTGAGGCTTTAAAGAAGGGATTGAATGAAGCCTGCTTGCCCCTCCCCCTGAAAAAAAACTGGATTGGGGGGGACACACACTGGTGAACCTCTGCTTACTATACATAATTTTTTAAATGAATGATGCTAAGAAAAGAACTATTTGCACAATATACTCCTTCCTTCCCAGAGAATCGCACACTGACTGTGGTGGAATTCCAGTGTGGACATGCTTCAGGAATGATTCACAGAAGGAAAGAGTCCAGTGAGCTTACTGAGAAAATATATTTTCTAATACTTCCCTTAAAAGCCAGCAGCCTGGGGGACCGACCTAAGTTTAAAAGTCAGGCATTTGTTTCTTCTGTCTCTAAACTCTGGTAACTGCAAGATTTTACCTTAACAGCTTGGTTTTCAACGTTGCCTGAAGGATACGGAAAAGAAAGTGTCCTGAGCGGAGATGGGAATTCCATCTGCTAGGCAGACCATTGTGCTCACCTGGCAGAAGGTTGAGCTGGAAGGCCTCATGGCCCAGGACAGGCTGAGCCTCGACTTAGTTTCCTGTTGGAAAAGCAAGCTGCCTTGGTGCTTACTGGAAACTTCCAAAATGGAGAATTCTGAGATTTGGAGTGGAAAACAACAACAACAAATGCATGTGCTTAAAAAAATGTTAACATACTCTTTTATGTATACTTTAGAAAAGTGCTTCAGGGGAAATTTAATACAATTATTTGAAGGCCTTGGGAGCATCTCTTTATACATGAAGGATGCTAGTGATAAAAGTAGAAATATTCTTTCCCGTGATAGACAATGATGGCCTTCCAGAGTTTTTAACCTCCCAAATGCATTAGTCCTAGTCAGCACAGCCAGAAATGAGAAATTGTGGGAAATGCAGTCCAAAGACATCTAGAGGGCTGTAGATGCCCACACTTGTTCCAGCCTATCTGGCCATTAAAAAACAAACAAACAATAAGTGACCTCAAATGTTTTTATTTGTAATGAAGCCTGTCCTGAAGAAAAAGCAGCATGCATCTGAGGGTTTCCTCCACATTATGTATTAGCAAAATTCTGACCTTCCATTTTATGAATTGCACTGATGATGAACTTTGTCCAACTACATTTGGGAGTCAGACCCCTCATCTCAAAAACAACAGGGGTTTTTGTTTTATTTTTATTTTTTTTAATAGGATATAGATTTGATCCACCTGGAATTGGTGCCAGGCTTTTATTATGTGCCTTGGTCCTGCAGGGACCACTTTCAACCACCTCGTTCTCTCCCCCCCCCGCCCAAGGGAAGAGAAATGACAATGCCCAGGAGAAAAGGTTGCTACACATTCTGAGACACCAACATTACATTTTTAAAGAGGGAGCATTCAATATTTATGTATCGGCTTGGAGAAAGAGAAATGCTCTAAGGTATTACTATCACAGTTTGAGCAACTTTGATAGCCAGACAACTGTGGGTTTTTTTTTTCCAGCTTTGGAAATATCATTTTCTTGCTATGACTTCAGATCAGGTAGACAAATACATTCCACCACCCTTGACCTCCTTGCTGGGTTTCAAATACTTCTGTTTACTTCTGGAGAAATTACAATAGACCAACTGGAGCTGCTTAGTGCTAGCCGGCCATTGTTTTGTAATGGTCCAAAATGAAGCCAGCATGTTCATGTATTCAGGTTGGCCAATACTATATACACATTTCAGGAGAATAATCTGTGGAGTCAACTCTGTTTGACTAGGATGGATTTTGCCAGTTAAGGCCTTGTGCCAGGGTCCATGCATGGAATGTCATGATTGTTATTCAGAGGGGTTCCGATGAATGCCAGAAAAAGCAAATTAAGGTGCTAAGAGAACTGTGCCTAATGTGATGTACAACTTAAAACTAAGGACTGTTGCATTAAGTGAGAAATTAGCTAAATACTTTAATTTCACAGACACTTACATTTGTGTCCCTCCATCAAATTTTAATATGACATTCAAAGAACCTGTGGGAAAGAAACATTGACTATTTTTTTCCTGTCTTAGTCACAACAAAAATTAGGGAACTAATATTTTCAAGTATGTGAGATTTATCAAATTATATACCTTGCTTTGCTTCTTCACAATAATTAAATCATGCAGATACACAAATCTGAAGGAAATGAGTGGGAAACCTAAGCAGGTGTTTGGATATCCACGGGAGGTTGTGTAGGCTTTTCCAAATGACTTTTTTGTAGCACTTTGCATTGACTATCTGTACATATATGAACTTTTAAAAGGGGCTTAAAATGAGACATTTACTCATGGTGCACACCATGTAAATAAGAAGCTGACCTATTGATGTCTATGCACATAGTAAGGAAAAGGGTTAGGTTCCCAGGATGGAGCTCAGTTCACAAAACAATCCCCATGGTAGAAAGGGAGGGGAGGTCATTTGATCACGTCTCTCCTTCCCCCAGCATATCCCTGTGCCCATAAATTTCTCTGGATCTTTCGAGTACTCCCCAGAACAACATGACACTTTGAGCTGCATGGGGGAGGAAAAGCTGTGGTAAATTGTTTCATTTTCTGTGAAAGGGCTTATGGGATAAGCCAAGGTTGTCCTTGTGTATATTTCAAACAAAAATCGATTCGTTTGAAATATGGTGCTGGAGGAGAGCTTTGCATATACCAGAAATATAAACAAGTGGGTCCTAGAACAAATCAAGCCTGAACTATCTCTGGAAGCAAAAAGGTTGAAACTGAGGTTGTTCTACTTTGGGGACATCATGAGAAGGCAGGATTCTCTGGAAAAGACAATAATGCTGGGAAAGGTGGAAGGCAGCAGGAAACGAGGAAGACCAAATACAAGATGGACTGACTCCCTAAAGGAACAACAGGCTTGAGTCGATAAGACCTGAACAGGGCAGTTGAGGCTAGGCCTTTTCAGAGATCACTCATCCAGAGGGTCACTATAACTTGGGGGCGACTTGATGGCACATAATAACACAGCAACCTTTTTTTGAGGTGGGATGAGGCAAATGTACAGAGTGGTATGTGAGTATAATTTCCATGCTTTCCATAATTTCCAGTGTTTCTCTTTGTCTACATTAATAAAGTTGGGATTTGGGGGCAACTTGCTTGCCACCATGTAAAATGCCCCTGTGTTTGTGAAAGGGCACCTCAGGATCCTTCATGAGAAGAGAATTGCCGGATAGCAATTTTTTACCTGTATCCTGATTGGCTTTTGGGTGTGGGGATTTTTCGCCTATCCCACACTGGAGCAGGTGCAATGGCATTTTGAAAGGTGGAAATATTTGGTAACACAGGTGGGTAGTGAGGATAGAACAGGTTTTGGTGAGTTCCATCACAATCACAGGTAATGTATAGCTCAGCTTGACCTCCCAGCACTGTGGATTGTGCGATTACAGTGCTTGGGGGGGAAGATGCGCTGGGGTCACACCCGGACCAACAGTCAAAAAGCAGAAGGTGGTCAAATCTGGGGTGGTCAAATTTGGGCCGGCCGGGTTCTCGCTGTTTTCGTGACCGCGAAAACTTGGGGCTAGGGACTTGCCCATTTGTTTTGTAAGGGGTCCATTGAGACCTCTGTGCTTAAACCTGAATTCCACACTATAGCAAGACCCCCCTTTTACAGAGGGCAAGAATGATTATTTAACAAAGTGTGGCCCATGTTTATCCCATAATACTTGTCTCGCATCATTATTTCAGGGTAAGGGGGCAATTAGTTTTGGTGGCACGCTCCATATAACAAGTGCAAGAGCCCTGAGTGAAGAAAGGAGAGTGTCACTGGCAAACTGTACACACTGCAACTATCCACAGCTTAGGTCTTCCATCTGTTCCAGTGCCTGTAAACTCTCTGTTTATTTGTGGAAGATGGCAGCATTCTCGTGACCGTGAGTGCTGAAGACATTTTTCCTTTTGTTCTGCAGACTGCTGCTGAGGTACACGAAGCATAAACTTTTAAATGTGAAAAGAGCTCAACTTAGACCTTTCCAGGTTTGCCAGGCTTCCTAGTTCCCAGTGAAAAATGAATTACTATGATTAAACCAAGCATGACGGAAATTATAGTGCAATGCTTCAGGAAAGGAAGGATTAGCCGGCTGCACACCATTGCCCAGGGGATGTCGGAGTGCACTTGCAATGCTTTCCAGTCATTGGGGAGGCTCTGTCTTCTCACACAAAGTGTTTGAACAGATGATATTAAAAATATGGCCTTAAAATTGAGCTGCTTCTAATTCCAGAACAGGCAGGCTTTAGACCTGGCAACACCTAAATGGCTCTAATCTTACATCTAATCCAGCATGTATAAGATGTTTTTTAAAAAATGGAGCAACATTTGTCAACCATGCAGTGGCATATGATATTGTTCACCATCAATTGCTCCTCAAAAAGCTCTGCCTCCTTATTAAAGTTCATGGACTAACAGAAATGATCACTCTTCAAGGTTCTTTCTTGAATTTCAAGGGAGGCACAGCTTTCTGGAGAAATCAAAGGAATGGTCTCCCACAGGTTGGCGTCCCGGCAACATAACTTCTTAACATTTACACAAATGATCAACTGACGTCCCCATAATTTAGGAGTTTCATCTACACTGATGATCTTGTCTTGACAGTCCAGGGGGAGAACCTCTGAGTCCATCAAGCACCAGGTGATCTCTGCATTAGAAGATTATTTCCCTTATCTTAACTAACAGAAATGAAACTTTTAAAAACACAGGTCCGTGCCTTTCACTTAAAGAGGAGAAAAACAGTGAGGAAGCTCTAAATTAGTTGGGAAGATATGTAAAAAAGGCGGAGTCAGGGAGAGAGTCAGTCAGAGAAGAGGGAGATGAGAGTGGAGAGGGAGATAGAGTGTGGTCTTTGGGAGATCTAAGGTGTGATTAGTGAGAAGAGTGAATAAATACTGTTATAACAAATAGAAGGTTGAGACTGATGATAAATAAACCTGTAGAAGTTACTTATGATTAATTATCAAACATCTGTAATCAATAAACTTGTTTTATTTAAGTGAGGTTTGGACCTTCATCTTCATCCTTCAATAAGTAAAGTATGTTGATTTAGTGATCAACTGGTGGCAGCATGTGAAAAGGAGTACTGGTTTGCCTTCGTGTGCTCTGTGTTTGGGGAGTCAGGCAGGGGCCATGAGGTGCGAATGCCACACCCGCCTTCCTTGCATTTTTTCTGTTCGTAAGTTCACATGTCAAAGCAAAATTTTACAACTGGAGCTGTTCATAAGTCGAAACGTTCGTAGGTAGGGGCATTCACAAGTTGAGGCACCACTGTACTACTCCAAAGCAAGATATGCTAATGCCATATGGTATAAATCAGCACATGCCAAACAAGTAGCTGTAGGTCTTAATAAATGATGAAAGATTATTGCTGACTGCCTGAAATTTACTCCTGACTGAAAAGTCTATTGTTTAGCTGGCATTGCCCCTCCAGAAGTACATAAAGACGTGCTAGCATATAATGAATGAAAAAAGGTAATACAGCATCAAACATATTTTCTCCATAGCCACTAGCCTCCTAGACAATAGCAAAAATTGAGGAAAGGTTTTCTGCACATATCTCAAGCTTAATATTAAACCAGAAGAGGCTAGATGAAATCTATAGAGAAAAACCAACCACCTTGCTGAATGGATGAATGTTAAACAGTATCTCCCATCACAACAGGATTTTGGCTGGACCACTAGACTTCAAAGTGAAGTAGGAAGATCAAAGAATAGTCAGGTAATATACAGGACAATTTTTCTGTGAATATGCAGAAATTCAGTCAATGCAGCATTCATTTACATGCAAGTTATGCCTCACTGTGCATACTAAAGAAGATCTAATAAATGGCTAAGATAATGCCATTGAAGCAGCCTGCTTCTGGTCAAAAATAGTCTAATCATTTTAATATTTTAATTTTTTTTAAACTTTATCTCTATTCCATATACAGTATGTCCATAATTTTAAATTTTTAACATTGAAGGTAGGCAGGCTAGTAGCTGTAAAAGGGGCTGCCTTTTCAGACTCTAAATAGTTAAGTATAGCAAAAGACAATTCCTTATTATGTTTTATACAGGTGATAAGAGATCTCTGTCTGCATTTCCTCCCCTCCCCCCCACAAACCTGCCATAGTTTCAAAGACAGTGAGTGGTGATGAGTCACATGTGAATCCAGAGCTTAGAGGCTTCGTTTGTAACTCAAGTTCTTTTGGTGAGTTGACTCTGCACTAGACATCTTTTTACCTGCCTCTTTCCTATATCTTTTATAGCAGTTTTATGTGCATATATTAGCAAAAAATTATCCCCCCCCCTTCTGTGAGAAGGCTGTGTACACCAGTAATGGCCCGTGTAACACATTAATGGAAATTCTCAAAAGCAACCATCCAAGAAGCAGTAGAGAATAAAAATTGGGAGAGTGTGATTAGGTACAAATTTATTCATCAAGTGCAATCAGCAAGGACTAACAATTAAAAAAAAAGTGATGCCATGATTTTTTTATTGTTTCCAGTGTGAACACACTCTAAATTTCTGATAAAATTTAAATCAGTTGAGAATGGCTCTTCTTGCTTTTGTGTAGGCATGTTATGTCCAAGCGAGCACCTGAAACTGACTTCTCAGTTGGCTAGTTTACAAGGTCCTTGTTTTTCCCCTCAACTGTCCATCAGCTGTTGAAATGAAGTGGGAGGAGCTTTGTGAGTAGGAGGTATT
Source organism: Pogona vitticeps (assembly GCF_051106095.1). NCBI lineage: Eukaryota > Metazoa > Chordata > Lepidosauria > Squamata > Agamidae > Pogona > Pogona vitticeps. Next base: position 255,376,936 of record NC_135784.1, on the reverse strand, counting down.
TACATGGAATAATATATTATTATTCAGACTAAGGGGCAGAGCTAAAGACTGCAAAACCTATTTATGAAAAAGTGTAGGAGGAAAACAGTGCTGAGACAGCAAAGCAGAAGAAGCTGAATAGAGGAGAGGGCTTGGAAATACATTTAATAAACATTAATTCCTGATTTGTTTTAAAAAGAGGGAGCATAATTTTAAAACTAGGATTTTTTTAAAAAAGAAATTCTTATATTCAAATATTGCCAATTATTGCCCTCCTGGACATCATTAAGAATGATCATTTGAAAAAAGATCAGAAAGAGTTAGTTGTTATAATGGTTATGGAAGCAAGATTAAGCAAAGAACTGGAAAAGTTACAAACAAATTAATCTTGAAGATTGGTATAAAGAAATGTGGAGTTTAGCAATTGATTATAAATTAATTTGTGAAATGAAAATAAGAAGAGGAATGGTAAAGTCTAATGATTTCAAAGATGCATGGAATTTATACTTGAAATCTGTCTTTACAAAGGGGAAAGGCTATATGGCAGCAGAAGCAGCAATGCATTTTTGGAGAGGAATGGGGTGGAAAGTAGTACAAACTGATATTATTCGTTCCCTAGTCCCAAGGGTGAAAGTGGCACGGGTGGGAAATGTTTATTGTGTATCGTATGTAGTCACTACTGAGTTTGTATTTTAATTTTATTTCTGTTATTTATAATTTACCTTTGATCAATAAAACAAACAAAAATTCTTATAGACTAGAGATATTAATAGGTAGCTGAAGAATTATCATTTGTTGTGTTATGTCTGGGGGTGATTATTTTGGAGGACGACGCCATTTTAATAAAAATTTTTTGTTTGCGTTAAAAACTAAGATGTCTGTGCTGGATAACAGATACTTATCCCAGCACATGTTAACTACCATTCCTACCCTATTCAATCTCTTTTGGCAGTGGCCAGTTTTCATTTCTGGTCACACACACATTCTGCTGTCATAAGAAAAGGTCAAACTATTGCCCCCACTTGTTCCCTCCTGCCTCTGAATTTAAGGAGAGCTCTGCCTCTGTCAAGGACCTCCCTTTCCCTCTCCATTGTTTTTTGGAGTTAGTCAGTCTGTTGGAATCAATGAGTCTGTTGAGACTTGTTGCTGAAAGTCAGCCAACCATGGTTGCCAGTTTTGCTGTTTGATCCTTTCAATTGTAAGTAAATGAACCCTTTTTATTCTTTCTCCAACTAATATCTCAGAGTAAGTTATTGAGACTGTAAGTACCAGTTGATGAAGGAAAAAAGGGTGGACTAATGTGGGGAACCTGAAGCTAATTCTGCTCTGTGATCCCAGTACATTTGCTGTGCCGCCAGAGGAATTTAACCAAAATTCACAACTCTGCGACAGGCATATGGTAGTGGTGGCTCATGGAAGCAGAAACACAGCTGTGCTTGGGTACCTAAGCAGCATCCAACTGGCAAGTCACTTAGCCTCATTGGAGGGAGGCTGCTTGAGTATAGAAGTCAAGGATGGCTTTTGCACGAGTATGAGAAATTTACAAATGCTTGTACAACAAAGAGTGATGTAAATGATGGATCGGTGTTGGATCCAGGTAAAAAATGTGGGGTTCAATTGACTCCTATTGATTGAAAATAATTGCATTTCAAATGTCTAAAAGCTTTAAAAAGAGGGTAATAGTACATTTAGCAAGCAGTTTCTGTAGTGCATAAATTAGAATCTCAAGGTCTAAAAAACTGACAACAATAATGTATATTAAAGGTTTCTTCTCCATGACTGCTTTTTCATTGATTGGATAAAATCCTCTTGCCTATTTATGCTGGCATGACACAAATGGTGTAACTTTGGGAGGCAAATTGATTCAAAGTTATAAAATCACTGTAATCATTATCCATGGTATACTGAATTGTGTGATTGGACATACAATGAATAATGTCTACAATGATTTCTCAGGTACGGGCAATTTGCTATCAGAGTTTATGCCATTTGCTTAGCTATGCAAGAGGATTCTGGCCGTTGTCTTGCTAGCATCAGAATCACATGAGGCAGAACAACTGTGTGTCTCTTTCCTCTCTGATCATCACATAGCTGGCAGGGTACTATTTGCAAGGAAAACTAGAAACTTAGCCCCTATGCTGTACTTGAACTAGCATGATCTTGAATCTTTTTTTAAAAAATCAGTAACAAAATTTAAAAGATAGGCAGGATTAAAAACAATTGTGTTTTCCAAAAAGGAAAAGAAAGAAGATGGAAAAAGAAGGAAAAAAAGTGTCTACACAGGCTTCAAGAAAAGACTTCCAAATGTCTAAAAATATGTTCATGCATAATAGAACTTGAACCTATGGCCACTGCAAGAATTAAAATGAGAAGTTTGTCGAAACGTTTTCCTGTTTTGCATGAAGACACAGCAATGGTAACATTTTCTCCACCTTTTCTCTTATGTAGGTATTACTTTCTAAATTCGTTTCTTCTAAATGTTGGCACTACTGATTTAATTTGTTTCTTCTTAATTATTTAACATAAAGGGTGCTTAAGCTTTAAGCTAAAATGAAAATTGGGGAGAAATATTTGCATAAAATAATCAGTTCTGAATATGGTATCTATCTTCCTTCTGTTCTTTTCTGACAATGCCGAGTAAGTATAAACCAGTACTCTTCCTTTATTCTTCACAAGGGACTTAAATCTTTCCCACATAGGCTGTTTTAAAATCAGTATCCATTTCTTAACTGACAGAACAGCCCTATTTTCCAGTTGTTCCCTTTGAACAGTTAAGAAACCAACATTCTTCTCCTGGTCCCTTTTTTCCTGCCCTAAGAGACTGTACAGAGCAAGATGGTGTCCTGTGGTTTCTTTTGCTCTGCCTAGCTATGTATTCTGGAAGGTAAGAGTACACAAACTGGATATGGGTTCAATGATTCATGACCATCAGCTATGGTGGGCCTGATGGGAGCTGTACTCTCATATATCTAAAGAGTTCTAGCTTGCTTTTCCTGTGGGATGAGCAGGTATCTTCTTCGCTGGGTGACAGTCCTCTCCAGTTCACTGATCCCATGAAAAGTTAGATCACACGTTGAGACAAAAGGATATTTCCTTCATTTACATTGTTATCTCTCCAGGCACCATAAATCATCCAATGTCGGGTGCTGGAGACAAGAACATGCCAGCAAAGCCATGGAATCTCCCCAAAGAGCAATTACAAAACAAAAGTAATTTGATATATCAAATGTAGATTGAGTCAAGCTCCCTTTAAAATTAACAGTCTTATCCTCAACCTCTGTGTTCCTTGGGTCCACCTTCTGGAGCTGGCAATATGATTGACACCAGCATCAACACACTCCCCTGAATTGTCCATGAAAGTGGAATTGAGAGCCTTGGGAGGAGCCTGCCCTGATTTACCAAGGGGCAGATAACTTATGAGCCAACACCCAATGGTGAGAGACGATGGGAATGGCCGACTGACAACATCTGGAGGGCCACTGTTGCCCATCCTGATGAAAATGGTCAGTGCACAATATTTTGTTTGAATACTGAGGATATAGCACTAAGGTTGTATGTGGTAAGGTAAAGTGTGTGTGAATGGCCTCCAAAGAGAAAACAGCATGTGATTCAACCTCCTTCTCCAGGGCAGTGATCCCAATATGGACCAGCAGCTGTCCTGCCCTTTCTGTTGGTGGATTTGCATCCAATCATAAATCTCCATCTTGCCTACTTTTGCCTAAAAAGAGTGAATGTAGCTATGTAACTATACCAATAATAAAGTATAGGTAAAGGACATCAAATAAAGATGGGGAATATGGAAGTATAAGGCAAAATCATGGGGAATCTTACAGATATTATTCAACAATTTAAAAAACCCACCACCCATATGTCCTATCCTCAAAACAGCCAATTCATTCCAGTTTGCTAAATATCACTTTAAAAATGTGCATAGATTTCACGTGAGATTATAAATAACTCTTTTAAAATGTTATGATTGGAATGCCAGCATTTTTTGCACATTAGAGCAGATAAAACAGATCACAAAGTGAGATGTGATTGCTATACTTACTGCTATAATATTACAGAAATAATGTCTTCTATTCAATAAAATCATCAGCCACTTGCATCCCTTCCTTATGCTTACATAGTTAAACAGTTTCATCATTCCATAACTTTCCAAGCCCTATAAAGACATGTCGACAGTAATGGTGTATTATCATTCTTACTCATTAAAGCTAATGGAAACTAGATGTTACATATCTCTAATAAGAAAAAGCAGCTTAGAGAAGTGGAAATTTTAGTACAGAAGAGGCAGTTTTGTTGCTTCAGATGTGCCCTGTAGCTGATGCTCTTCTTGCAAATACTCATCTGGTACTACTGTGGGTGAAGTAAGACCACCTTAAGGAGATATGACTGGAAGTGGGAAAATGGTGAGTCAGAAATACATTTACCCTATTACTTTGCACTTGAAACTCCAGCCTTCTAAAGATGTATTTCCTTAGTAAAAGGAACAGTCATGTTATAAATAGAAATAACCTCAAGCCATGACCTTAGCAGTTTAACATATGGATGACAGGCAAAAAAGGCTACCTGTAAGGAATCTATTAGGATGGTTGTTGTGGGTTTTTTGGGCTCTTTGGCCGTGTTCTGAAGGTTGTTCTTCCTAAAGTTTCGCCAGTCTCTGCAGACGGCCACAGAGACTGGCGAAACGTTAGGAAGAACAACCTTCAGAACATGGCCAAAGAGCCCAAAAAACTCACAACAACCATTAGATCCCGGCCGTGAAAGCCTTCACGAATACATTAAATCTATTAGGACTTCTTGCAGAGATGAGGGAAAAGGAGGCAGAATGGATGGAAACTGGTTGAAGAGGTTCTCAGCAAGCTCATTTGAACCTCTGGTAAGTGCAACAAAAAAAGAGATAGCAGAAAGAAAGTGTGAAAGTGATGCTGTAAGTGGGATAGTAAGAAGGGGTGCCCTTATGCACTTTTGGTTCTAATCCTAGCCATTTTGAGCTTCAAGACTGCCAACTGTTGATGAGAACATAACAAAATGATATTTAGGACTGGACCTTCCAGAACCCTTGAGACAGGCTAGGAAATTCTGGGTGTTGGGAGTCCAAGAAAATGACCTTTCTGAGCTCTGCAGTCGACGTTGAGTCCTGACAGACGGTTTCTAAGGGTGTGCAGTCCTTGCCAGGAAAAAGGTATGCCTGCCTTGCTTTAACCCTGTATAAAGAGAACTTTGCCATGTGGTTGTTGTGGGTTTTTCGGGCTCTTTGGCCATGTTCTGAAGGTTGTTCTTCCTAACGTTTCGCCAGTCTCTGTGGTTGGCATCTTCAGAGGACACCAGAGCACAGAGTGCTGTCCTCTGAAGATGCCGGCCACAGAGACTGGCGAAACGTTAGGAAGAACAACCTTCAGAACACGGCCAAAGAGCCCAAAAAACCCACAACAACCATTAGATCCCGGCCATGAAAGCCTTTCCGAAAACTTTACCATACTCGTACCATTGATTATATTGAAAAAGCTGTTGTTATGTGCCTTCAAGTCAGAACCAGCCTACTGTATAGCGACACTACAAGGGTTTTCAAGGTAAGTGAAATCTTTAAGCTCCACACCCCCAGCGAAAGTTCCATGGCTGAGCAGAGATTCAAACCCAGGTCTTCTGAGTCCTAGTCTGTCACTCTATCTGCTATACCACACTCAGAGGAGAAATAAAGCTACATTTTGTTAACACAGAGATGATCCCTAACGGCTCTAACCTTCAGACAACTTCTCTTAGCAGTTTTGTATGGATATTAAACAAAATGGGAGACTAACTAGAAGAGGGTCCCATTCCATTGTTTTCACAGAATTAATTGCAGCCTCAATTTCTCTGCCAGGATTTCCCCCTTATTCCTGCCAGAACTTAACCACAATAACAATCTTTTTCTGTTGGACCTTTTTTCTTTATGTAATTCTCAAGGAGGCCAAATTGCACAGGAACCTATCTAATTTTGCCTGGTCATTTCAGGATGAGGACTGAGCCTCCAATGCCCCCTACGCCTGCATTTTGGGGATTGTATGAGAGATACCCATAGGATGTGGAGCAGCAGTAACAGCCCTGCAGCACAACTTCCTGAGTTCCATCCGCTGTGTAACAGTGGAGCCATCACCATGGTTCCCTGTCCTTTACCACTGAAACCTGTAGTAGGAAATCAGGTAACTGATCATTCATTTGGTCTTCTTGAACCCGCAGCCTACACATAAATTTATGCTTAAATTTAGAGTTTGGGATGTGTGTGTATTGCTTTGTTTTGCAGAGGTCATCTGGCTCTACAAAACTTCATTTGGCCAGACCGAAGCCAGGTGAAAATGAAGATGAACCACATAAATAAAACTTTGATAGGGAGGACCATAAATATTGCTGAAACAGCATTTTACAAAGCAGTTTAGACGAGGATAGTATTCGAGATGCTTCTATTTGCAATAAACATATTTATGCTTTGCTGCTGCTAGGCCCACACACCGTAAATATATGTTTACTGCTGTCATTATGGACTGCAAAGGTCATACAAGATTTTTTTTTAACTTGCTACTTCAGTCTTGGAAATGCAGTGCAGTAAAGCAAATTATGCAGCTTAAATGTGTGGAAGGTATTCAACCAAGTTGATTGATTAGGTCTAAACTGCAGCAGTGTGGCAGGCACATTACAAGCCTTTTGATGCTACAATTAACTTGACAGTATCGGGACATGGAATATGGGCATGAATTCAGAATGTGGTGATGTTTAGGATAAAAAGAAGCTGAGCTCTTCTAATTTCTGTGGAAATTGAGTAATTGAGGGCTCATCTAGCTGTTTGCATGCAAGTGTACGATTCCTTTCCTAAAGGATCTTCAACAAGGAAATGTAGTCTATGAGACATTTACCCATTTTCTGCCAGGTATTTAGTTGTTCAGCATTTCTCCTGAAACTGCTTTCTATTTCCTGGAAGGAAAAAAAATCCACAATGAGAATATGTCTGCCAAACAGTGGGACGGTGGGTCTGAAGCAAATTCTGTGTAAAGAAATGGCAGCAACTCTCACCCCTCCACCAATCTTCTGCCTACATTTCCAAACTTCCATGGCCATGGATACATCTCTTGGAACAAATCTTGCTCGGGGAAGAGAGAAAAAAAGACTCTGAAAACTATACATTAGAAGTAATCAACCACTGACATTAAAAGTCATCTGCATTTCTGTAATGGGTAAAACTCATTGAGAACTCCTCTTGAACAGGTTCCACTAAACTAAATGCATCCCTTGTTCCAATTCAGTTCATTTCCTGCATAGTTCAATGCCACACATTATGCAAGACCAAGAAGTGAAACAACAGAGATACTTGCCTTGATAAACTTCATGTTCAGACTATGATCTGCTTTTGACGATTGTTCAGAAACTTCTGCTATTGCAAGACATCGTTGCCATACTGTTAGCAGGCATTCATCTACAATAGAAAGTGTAATAACAGTGTTCTTGGACAGGTCTGATCTGGCCATGGTAACACATGCCTTAGATACAGCCCAACTGGATTACTGTAATACACTCTATGGGTGGCATTTGGAATGTGTCAGGAAGCTTCAGTGGATTCAAAATGCAACAGCCAGATTGCTAACAAGAGCTGGTCACAAGGATCACATAACCCTCCTGTTGCAACAGCTCCACTGGCTGCTCATTTGTTTCCAGGCACAACTCAAAATGCTGGTTCTAACCTATAGTCCTAAACGGCTTGGGCCCAAGCTATCTCAAGGACTGTGTCTCCCTTGATGAGCCTGCTTAAGTGTTAAGCTCATCAGGAGAGGTCTTCCTCTAGGTCCCACCACCTTCACAGGTGGGGACAATGGAGAGGGCCTTCTCTGTTGCTGCTCCCCCTTTGGAACTCCTTCCCACAGGAGGCCAGGCGGGCCCCATCTTTGCCCCAAACAAGCAAATACCTTTCTCTTCAGGAAAGCTTTCCCTTAGTGACTGGCTGCATAAGTGGAATATTTAAATAAATCGCTGTACCTTACTGCTTTGAATGTCTTGTGCATTGCTTTTGTTCACTATTTTCTAGTGTGGTATTTGTTTGATCACTTTTAATATTTGTATATTCATTGTTCTTGGTTTTAAATACTGCCTTTAATAAGCCACCTTGAGTCCTTTTTAAGGAGAAAGGCAAGGAAATAAAATAAAATAAATGCCTTCACAACAGTAATAGCCTCCCAAGGCTAATGTGTTTAATAAACTTTACATTGTGTCATCACCAAGTTAGCGTCACAGTCCAAGATATCTCAGGCAGCCTCTCACCAGGGGCAAGGTCACCAAGACCCAGTTCACCGCACAGAGTATTGAGTCCAAAGACACTCACTGCACAGTTGGTTGTGACCAAGCAGAGGTGGGAGCACAGAGCTGGAACAAGGCACTGAGATGCAGAAGGCCAGCAGGAGTAAGGAGGGAGCAAGACAGGAGCAAGAACAGGCACAAGAACACTGGAGTCCAGACACAGAGATGCAGGAGGCAAGAGCAGGAATTCGATGCAGGAACACTGGAATGCTAGGACTCTGGATCTCAAGAGCAGCAAAGCACTAGGAACCACAAGCACAGCACAACCAAAAACCTTTCTCACTGAGGCAATTTCTGGGAGGGAGAACCACTCCTTAAACAGGCCTCCCCTCCAGGTTCCCAGGTGAGCCTCATGAGTGGTCCAGCTACCCGCTACACAAGCCAGGGCCTGAGTCTGCAAACACCAGGCCATTCCTGGGTCAGGCTGGCCCGATCCTACAGCAGCCGGGGCAGTGTGGGCCCGATCCTAACAGTTCTTCTCATTGTTCGTCACAGGATTTCCACATAGTTTTGTTCCTTCCAATCCTCTCTTTCTGTAAAGGCCTGTAAAGATATGCATTTTTACAAACAAGCAAACAAACCAAAAATAGTATACAGTAATCTCATAATTCGGTTCATTGGGAGCAGTCCTAACATCTTTCATGTATGGCTAAAAAAGCTGAAAGACTTTCCCAGTAGAAAAGCTGAAAAGAAGCATTCATTGACTATAATGGCTAGCATTTATCACATTCCTTCCCTCAGAAAGTCCATACAATTTCAACATCCAGCTGTGAGAGCATGTACACATGTTGTTGTTACTGTTTTTAATTCTTTAACTTCAGTCCTCTATGTTAACTAGGTTTCTATTTGTTTTCATTTAAGTTAATAAAAAATGCAATTCAGACACTTCTTCAATTATTTGTTTTTAATTCATTTCATTAGTTTGTATCTGCCAAAATCTTTAGTTGTAGCATATCTTAATTTGTTTTACTCTGACAACAAACCCATGAGATGAATAAAAGCTGAAACAGGGTGTCTTTCTTAAGGCCACATTGTAAGCTTCAGAGCTGAACATGGATATGAACCTTTGTTTCTCATTTAGTGGACCGTAGTGGCCAAACACTTAAATTTTTCTGGCTACTGGTAAGATAAAAGTTTAACCTGGTGGAGTTTTTTCTGCAGATTTTCAAAGAAGCGGACTTGTCTTTCTAGAAGATGGTCACCTGCAGGACAGGAAAAAAAAAACCAAAACAACTTCAAATTTCAGCCACTTACCATTTGAAATTTCCTTTAATGAATGGGTAAATTTGCATATTGTTATATCCTTGTGCCATCATAGGGTTTCCAAGGTATATGAAAAAATCAGATTTGATTGACTTCCTCTATGCAGTACTAACAAGAATTGGTTTAATTTTTTTGCTGTTGTCTCTGAAAGATCCTCCATCAGTACTACCTTTCACTACAGCTTCTGCCTTTCAATAATTTCTCTGCCCCCATCACCTTTGGAATTATAAATCCCCCTTGCTCATGTAACCATTAATTTCTCAAGAGGAATAGGAATTGGGGGCTGTAACAAACAAACAAAATGGCATTTAAAAGGCTTTCATTTTTGGATTCTTTTATTCATTTCCAAAAGACAGCCTCTGAAATACAAATCATTCTAACAACACAGAATCCACAAATTTCAAATTGCCTCATTTGACCCATGTTTATAAAATTGCCTCAGCCATTCCTGATGCTAGCCAGCATCCTCTCTTGCACCCCAAAGGTTACTCATAGGGTGTGAGAAGAGTCTTTTGTTGATTCAACAGCTTGCCAAGATCATTGATGATGATTCCTCTTTGTCATCTGTACTGTTTCTTGCTGATGAAGTGAGGAGGAGAAGGAAGATGGTGATGTGATGTTAAATGCTAATTCTTAAAGTACTGCTAGTGCCAGCATAGATCCGATGATAACTGATTTTTTCTTTCTTATTTTGTTGTTGCCCACTTTTGGAGTACTGTAGATGGTTGTTGTTTGTTCCTGTTTTTTTTTTTTTAACTGAAGGTTCTGTAGGACTTTGAAAAGACAATATTGAAAGCTAAAATGAGGATCCAGCAAACAGGACACTGAAAGACGGTAAACAAAAGCAGCATCAAGAAAACATTCAAAGCAGTAAGGCACAATATTCATTTAAAAACCTCACCCAGGTAGTCAGTCAATTAAGGGGAAGCTTGCTTGAAGAGAAAAGTATTTATCTGCTTGCAAGACTACAGGAAAGGTGGGGCCCGCCTGGCCTCCTGTGGGAAGTTGTTCCAAAGGGGGAGCAGCAACAGAGAAGGGCCTCTCCAGTGTCCCCATCCAATGCACCTGTGAAGGTGGTGGGACCTAGAGGAAGGCCTCTCCTGATGAGCTTAACACTTGAGCAGGCTCATAAAGGGAGACACAGTCCTTGAGGAAGCTTAGACCCAAGCCGTTTAGGCCTTTATAGGTTAGAACCAGCCCTTTGAGTTGAGCCTGGAAACACATCGGCAGAATTGCTGTAGTGGGAGATTATGTGATCCCTTTGACCAACCCAGTTAGCAATCTGGCTGCTGTGTTTTGGACCCACTGAAGCTTCCTGACACTTTCCAGAGGCAGCCCCTCATGGCCACTGCTAAAAACTGGGCATCCAGGCTCAGAGATGAATCTAGGAGCACCCCCAAACTCCAAATAGGGGCCTCAAGACTTCAGGGCCAGCTGAAGGAAAATGTGTTATTTGAAAAAATTGTGTGATTTCCTTGTTGATAAATGGCTGATATAAAATAAAAAGGGGGAAAATAGTATACTGGCTTGAAAATTCATATCCCGTATGTGTTATTTTATCTGATAAAAATGGATAGAGAAATCATTTGGTTGACCATCCATGAGGTAAAGCTGTAATGTTTCAACCTGTTTGCCAATTAGAAATGCACAAGACAGCTGACACGGAAAGAAAAATAGTCTAATAAAATGATAAACAAACAAGCAAACAATAAATAAATAAATAAATAAATAAATAAATAAATAAATAAACAAACAAACAAACAAACAAACAAACAAACAAATAACCAAATAACAAAAGTAAAGATAATGCAGATAGCTGGGAAAAATACAAAGGAAGATCAACAAACCAAATAAAGCAAAACCAGTCTGCAGATATACCAGAAAAACAGGAAAAACTTACACTGTCTACTAAATTTATTTCAGCTGGAGTCTAGAGTAGGGGAATCCTAACTTACAACTTATGATCCACTGACCTTTTGTGTGACCTTGGAAGGGCACCCAACTTTGGGTGATGTAGCAGTGTGATAGGTCAAACACGTGTATTTGAACATTAAACAAAGCATGTGGATAAGGCACACCTTTTTAGTATTAGAATGTCCCTTTTCTACAACTCAAAGCAGATAACCTCTGATGGCCACTGCATCACAGTATTAAGTGATGGCGGGTTCCATCTTTATGTACTGTCAAGTCACCTCCAACTTATGCTGACCCTAGAAATTAATGACTGCCAAAGAGTCCTGTCCTTAACAGGCCTGCCGATGTCTTGCAAACTAAAGACAGTGGGATCCTTTATTGGTTCAACTCATCTCATATTAGGTATTCTTCTTTTCCTGCTGTTTTATGCTTTTCCTGGCATTATGGTCTTTTTCAGTAAATCTTATCTTCTCATTATACTGTATGTCCCACGTGACACAGAATTTTTCTATTTTTGTTTATTGAGGAGCCTGATCATTTTCCTTGTTTATCAAGCTCATTTAAGTTATTCACAAGAAAAATAATTTGAACATGTTCCGTAATTTTGAAATAAACAATAGGCATAGAAGTTTTGAATTTTTGGAGTACAAATCCCATAATTCTCCATCCTAGGAATTCAGCCTGAGAAATTTCCAGCTGCAAACAGCTAAACACCACTCTCATGGAGAAAAAGCCTAGCTAGGAAGGCTCATAGTTTACCTTAACTTTATTTCTGCTCTAGTTTCTTATTCAGAAATGAAGCTGCCCCACTGCTAGCAGGGAGCTTCCTTTCTGAACAGGAAGCTAGGGCACCTTCCCAGCTAGGCCTTTCACATTTCAGGTGATACTCTTGCATGAGACTGCCATGCCTAATAAACAATCAAACTTGCGTAAAAGAAAGGCTATAAAGGATTCAGCAATTAATCCCCGTTTGAATTGGATGTGGAATCAGCACTTTCTGTGTTGAACAACCAGCTGCAAGAACTAAGTGGACTATGTTCCTGAGAAATCCTAAGCAAAGTTTTGTGTTTAAACTACTCATAAGAGATAATGAGCTTCTGGTAACTTCTTGACCTAAGAGCCATAAAATATATGCCAGTGCAATTACTAGAGAATTCTGACCTTGGTGAAAGATTACACAGCCAAAGATAACACAGCACACATAATGCTGAATGCCAATGGACAGTCTTCCTTCTGGTTGCCAATGTTTCATGAGATACTTTTACATGAGACTGACCGTAATCTATCCCTTGACGGTTGCTTTCCCCTGTTACTTCAAACACCAACTTTTTTTGTATTTTACATATCACTACATTCTGGAACAGTCTAAAGGGACTGTGAAGTGCTTGGTACTGTCACTCAGTTAAGAACATGAGGTGTTAAGTTGCTTACAGTGTGTGTTTTCACACGGAAAAACCACTATGTGAGTTCACGAAACAAAGAGACCACAGGTAGTCCAATGGATAGTTCTGACAAGTTGAGTGCTGTGCAGCTAGTAAATGTGGTATTTGGAACTGCATAAAATTCTGTTTCCCCCCCTATATTCTATTTGTATGTTTGTGTTCCAAACTCATTTAATGCTTGTTTGATATTCCAAGATAGTATGTAATACAAAAATGAATTTAAGCTTCGTCTCAGCGTAATCCTGTAATATCTTATATTATTTTGGAAGCTCATACCTTGATAAGTGCATAAATAAATTTCTTTTAAAATTTGCCATTATCAGATCAAGAACAAAAATTACAAGGGAGTTTGTCTGGCCAGATTTAGAAGACCATTTGGAATGTTTTTTTTAAAGCAGTTTGAGGTACCGAATTTGCCTAGTGATGCAATATAAGGAATTCCAGAGGAAAGAGGTCCATTTGGTTGATGTATAAATTCAAGAATGGAGACACTTAGAGCAGAGTCTCTCCCAATGTCCTTGTCCATCTCTTTGGGCACTTGCTTCTTCAAACTCATGGGTACCACTTAGGTACTTGCTGAGGTTAAGGAATTACTTAATGTTTCCCATCATTTTCTGGAGGGCAGGAGATGTTCTGATGGTATCAGTGAGGGTTCTCACATTGCTAAGAATTGCTGTTGCCTTGTTGTGTGGACCTGTAAACATCATAAACATTGTATGAATTTTTCTCCTCCTCTACCAGTATTCTGTCCTTGTTCTGTTTGTCTATGTCAGTATTTGTGTGTGCTTGTGCATTTTACTTCATAGGGAAAAAGATACCAATTTTGCACATACTGATTCAGAGACAATTGGCACAAATTGCCAAAACTTTGACAGAAAAGCACCATGTTGCATGAATTGCTTTTGTTCTGGGGGTCAGGAACCTAGTGGGGTTTGGAAATTCCCTGTCAAGATGCCTTGTTGTGTTGAGGCAGCCCAGATCGAGAGAATGAGGAATTTCTCAAATATTCTTCACATTCTTGGAACTGAGATATCTCTGATTATGAATAATGAGAGCATGACAGAGTTAAATTAATAGGAAGATACCATCAAAATGAGAACCACCAACATTTGCACTCTCTAATTGAAAAGCAAGAATAGAAGCTCAAACTTCTCTCTGTCTCCCCTAAATTGTTTCAGCCTCATGCTGAAGAAGGTCTGGTCAAAATCCAAGCCTTGCCCTTGACATTTCTCATTGGAGTTACAGAAACTGTGATAAGCATCAAGGTTTGCTGAGGTGTGATGCACCCAAGACACTGTGGATTTTGTGGCTCAGCAGTGTGATCCGCAGCAATTTGTAACAATGGCAAACTCACCAACTGTGACGATTCTGAATCTGGCCAAAAATCTGCTTTGAGCTGTGCTTTAAAGTATATGTGTGAAACAGTGGCATGGTGCTTTTAAAATAAAGAAGTCCAGCATCAAGAAACATTTTCTTGCCAGTTTCCCCGTCTTTTTGTTATGTGCCCCATGAAACTAGTAAGCATATTTCTGTTTTTGATAGTCAAACAAAAGAATGGTAAGCATGGGTGCTGGGAAAAATAGTAAAGATAATTGAATGTAAAGTCTTAGGCAAAAATCCTCTTCATCTCTCTTCTGCTTGTGCAACAGTTCGCTGTGTGAGTGCTTGGGCTATTTCCAAACATATGTGAGATCTCCAAGACTTTCTTATACAAGTATAAGTACCATTTATTTCAAGAGGGCAATTTGTGGCTCACACAGCAACAAGCTGGAAAGGAGTGCAGAATGCTATGCCAGCAGAACATTATGCTCTGTGCCATTAAATAGGGTACTGGCCTTAATCATTAGAGCTCTAACAGTATCCACTGCATAAAGTACCATAAGGAAAGGAATAGTATAGTGTAATCACTACAACAATAACCTAAGGCTCAGGAGACTTGAGATCAAATTTCCACTCTACTGTCAAACTCATTGAGTGACCTTGAGTAAGTCACATTCAACCAGCTGTACATAGCAGGTTTGTTGTGAGAATAAAGTGAGGAGAAGAAGCACTTTGAAATCTTTGGAGGAAAGGGGGAATAACATGTAACAAATCAATAAATAATAAACAAATATTATTACAACAGCCTTAATTATGTCCACTGGAAGGAACTGAGATGGTTATAAAAAGGCAAAGGTTCCCCTTGACATTTTTAGTCCAGTTGTGTCCGACTCTAGGGGGCGGTGCTCATCCCGTTTTCAAGCCGTAGAGCCAGCACTTGTCCGAAGACAGTTTCTGTTGCCACATGGCCAGTGTGACTAGGGAATGCTGTTTTACCTTCCCACCGAGGTGGTACCTATTTATCTACTTGCATTTGCATGCTTTCAAACTGCTAGGTTGGTGAGGAGCTGGGACAAAGCAACGGGAGCTCACTCCATCGCGTGGATTCGATCTTACGACTGCTGGTCTTCTGACCCTGCAGCACAAGCTTCTGCGGTTTAGCCCACAGCACCACCATGTCCCAATTGTTATAGTTCCAGCTAAAATAGTATAGTACCGCTTTTTCCACAGTGATGGAAACTGTGGTGGTCTTGCTTGGCTGAAGACATTAGCTTACCTTAGGCAAATATTCAATATGGCTTCTTTCAGTTCTAAATACAGAGGCTGACTGTCCAGTCTTTCTCCAGAAGTCGTCTCAGGACAGCATCATCCATAGCAACTGAGGGTAGCAAGCATGTTAGTTTGTGGGCTGAGGACTGCATATGGCACACAGCATTGCCTTTCAACTTCGTTGACCCACTGCTCTTTGATCCCCAGCATCTGCTGACTGGAGCAGCTACTGTCCCATCACAGACCTGTTAATGATCACGATTGTCTTCTGTTCGTTCTTTACAGGCTTGGCTTGCAATGGTTCTGTGGGTTCAGCCTATATGCGATACATGCTTTAAGTTCTGCTCTGTATCCAGTATATTTAACTGAGAAGTGAATTCCACTGTTTTCAATGAGGCTTACTCTGAAGCAAATGTGTCTAGAATTGCAGCCTTATTGAACTTGCAGCCTTACTCCCTGCAGGCTGCACGTTTAAAGCCTATGTACCTTTGCTAGAGAATTAATACCTCTTGAACTTGAAAGGTGTGGGATGTGTACGAGATCCAATTAAGGAGCAGAGACCAGCATAGGAGAAACAAAGGAAATAAGCTTAATTGGAACTTCTTCTAGGATACGATACATTTCCGGGGGCTGGTAGTAGTTCAGACTAGTTTACTGCAGCAAAAACTGGGAGACTCTTGAGACACATTGAAGAGTAACAAATTTTACTCGATGTAACTGTCATGGACTTAGTTCACTTCTTCAGAGGCATTAGATATACCATGTTTTTCCGTGTATATGATCCCCAAAAGTATAAGACAACCCCTTAATTTTGACCCTTGCTGGTGGCAGTTAGTGGGCAACTGCTCCTCCACCTCCGTCTCCTGCTGCTGCCGCCCAGTCACCTCATCCAGTGTGACTGCCGGGGCTCACCTCCAGCTCACCTTGTCGCGGTCTTGTCCCCTGCCCGAAGAGAGCACTGGAGGAAGCGATGCGGTGGCAGCAGTCAATGGGCAGCAGCAAGGGGCTCCCTAGCGGGCGCGAGTGTTCCTTTGCCTCCGCCTCGGTCTCCTGCTGCTGCCACCTCCGCCACCGGAGGTCACAAGGCAGCAACGTGAGCTTTGGAGGAGGGAATTGGGTGGCGGCGGCAGCAGTCAATGGGCAGCAGCAAGAGGTGCCTGAGCATGCAGTTGCTCTTTTGCCGCTGCCTCCTTCCGTGTATAAAATGACCCTCAATTTTTCCTCTAATTATTTTAGGAAAAAGTGTTGTTTTATACACTTGAGCCCTGGATACCTGAAGGACCGCCTCCTTCCATATGAACCTACCTGGCAGTTAAAATCTAGCCAGGGGGCCCTTTTGAAAGAGCCGTCCCTTAAGGAGGTAAGAGGGACGGCTTGAAAGGGCTTTTTCGGCAGCTGCCCCCAGATTATGGAATGCCCTCCCGACTGAGATTTGCCTGGCACCGACACTGATGACATTTCAGCGCCAGGTCAAAACCTTCCTGTTCCAGAAGGCTTTTAATTGAAATAATATTAGCTGTGGGTCCGATGGCAATTATATATATATATATATATATATATATTAATTGTATTTTAATTGTTACGAATTTTTATTGTATTTTAAATGTTGTAAGCCGCCCAGAGACCTTTGGGTAGTGTGGGCGGCATATAAATTAAACAAACAAACAAACAAACAAACAAATAAATACAGGAAAGAAACAAGAAGAAAGAAAAAGAGGCCTTTAAGGTGCTCCAGACTCTGTTGTTTAGAATATAGCGGGTGCTTAGAGAGCTACCCTGTTTCCCTGAAAATAAAACCTAAACTGAAAATAAGCCCTAGTATGATTTTTCAGGATGCTCGTAATATAATCCCTACCCCCAAAATAAACCCCAGCTGAGTGAAACCCCACCATTCACCTAAATAAATGTAGACTGTTGTACATGAAAAGAAAACATCCCCTGAAAAGAAGCCCTAATGCCCAAGTAGACATTTTCTGGGGGGGGGGGGGATTGAATTAAATAAATAAATAAATAAATAAATAAATAAATAAATAAATAAATAAATAAATAATGCATTTTTGGAGCACAAATTTATATAAGACCCTGTTTTATTTTTGGTGAACATGATACAGTAAGCTGCTTGCTAGGGAGAAAGCTGAAAAAGGACCATTAGGAAAGGAAGTGAAGTCATCCACAAGAGTATCAATCTATATGGCAGAGAAGGGACAGAACAGACAAACAGGAGGGCAGACTCCCAGGTAGCCCTAACTATCTATCATCTGCCCTCTAGGTCTTCTTTATCCTTTGTACAAGGCATTACTCTTCCATTCGTCACTTCCAACTGAACTCAGTGAGATCTACTACACAGTAAACACGCTCAAGATTGCTCTGTAATGGAAGGTTTATGAAAGAAGATTCCTTCCACTGCTAAATCACCTGGATGCAATTGGCCTTCCTTAAAATGAAGCCACAGTGATGCAGAGATGGGCCACCCTGATGAACACAGGTCATTAATTCTGTCTGTCAGCAAGCCGTCACCATTTGCAAATGATTTTATTCTTTTCTTTACAGAACACAGGCATTGTATTTCCACTTAATTGAAAACCGAAGTGACCATTCTGTTTTTAACACAAAGATCAAACAGCATGACTCAGGCAACCCAATCCATAAATTGGTTAAGTGGAAAAACTCAGGATTTGTCAGCAGAGGCCCGCAGAGGCTAGATCAGAATTACTAGCACAGTTACTCATTCTGGCTGCACGCCACAAACTAGCCATCCAGTCTTACTGAAATCAATGAGACTCCTCTGAAGTGAGTGGGCTGTGGTCTCTGACTTGAAACCTCAGAGGCTATTACCAAAGGAGGCTTCCTGACAGAACAGGGCAATCTGTGCAAGAAAACAAGTGGGAACAAAGCATCCCCAGTAATCATAAATAATCCATAGAATTTCACTGAGTTTGCATTGAAGCAAAAACCATATTCCACTGGTCTGATTTTGCCGAACACAAGAAAAATCCTTGTTCTACATTTCCTTTTCTAATAAACTACAACATTTGATTGATTAACTCTGATTTATAGCAAGCTTTAATGTGCAGTCAAGAAAGTGTAGCTGCATTTCTATTCTGATACTTTCCCCCCCTCTTGTTAAAACGAAGAAGTCATTGCAACTTAATGAGCTTCATATGGCAAAAATTGACACCTGTTTTATATCAAATTTTCTTCACATTGATTCCCAGGGGCTTATAACATCTCATTAGCTGCCTGAGGGCCTAGCATAGACCTTGCAGAGAATTTATGGTTACTGCTGACTGGCCTCCATGCTCTAATCTCTCCAGTAACACTTAGTAAAGTAATGACACAAGGTGACATCATTGCATTCAGCATTTCATTGAGTGCGCTGTATGTCACTGAGCAGTTCTTGCAGGAGAAGGAAAACTTTAAATACAACAAAATCGCATTACATCACACACACACACACACACACACACACACACACACACACACACACACACACACACACACACACACACACACACACACGTACGTTACCAGAGAGACATTAGTGAGGTAAAGAAACAAAGCTGGAATGCAGCCAAATCTACTTCGTAATGTAAGGCTCTGCCACAGACTTCTGGTAGATCCAAATAGTTTCCTGAATGCAGTTGGGGAGCTTCCTAGTTCTTTCCTCCATGACTAGCTGAAGACCTGACTAAACTGTGGAACACAAAAATAGCTGAGGCAGTTGACACAGTTACTCCTCAGTGCATCCTCCCCATTTGTAGATTCAACAATGAGTTGAGGTTGATGAAACAGAAGAGGTGGTGGCTACAGCATGATTAGAGGGCACCTTGAGACAACTCAGAGCAAATTTACTGTAATCCATCTGAAAAGGTGCAGTACAGTGGCAGAAGCTGCTAAAAAGCCTGTGTCTCTCCTACCACTGAGTCCCATATAGCAGTCGAGTGATGTTTTTCTGAAAGGTACAAGGCTTCTTTTTTTCTTCGGGGTATGGACATGGAGCTATGGCAGTTGCTATGAGCGGTTTGCTGTGTCTTATGGAGACAAGATCCATTGGATTCCCCTTTTCTTAGACCAGTGGTTCCCATTCTTTTTTGAGTGGGATCGGTCTTTGTGACATGCCCCTTGCATGCCCCCAGATTATTTCACTAACCTGAGGCCCATGCCATATTCCCTTTGATGCTGCCACCAGTTGATTTCTATCAACAACAATTACTTAGAAAGATTGAGGTCCATATTGTGTGTAAATTATAACAAAACAGGTTTATTGGATACAGTTCACATAAACAGGTTCCTAAAAGGCTTTAAACTATTCAATAGATTCATACTAATTTATTTCACATTTAACTCTTTCACATTTAACTAATTTATTTCACATTTAACTCTTTCACATTTAACTCTCTCAACTGCCTCCCTTAACTCTCCTCTCTGACTTCTCACTTCAGACTCTTCCTCTGACTATCTAACGGACTAACTGCTCTTATCTGCCTCACCCCTCCCTTCTAGTTTCTCTGGCTCTGCCTCCCGGCAACTCCCATTGGTGCGTGCAAATACCCTCATACCTATGTATGTAAAGGCAGGGAGATAGCTACAGTCTTCTTTTTCCTTTCTTCGCCCTTTTTAGGCTCTCCCGAAGTGAGACGTCTTAGTGAAAATCACTGTCTGGCAGAAGCGACAGCAATAATATATTCCCACTGGATTTTTATTTATTTATTTATTTATTTGGGGCGAAAAATAGTCCTGGTCCACCCTTCTCAGAAAGTAGAGGCTTCTTTATGTCCCAAAAGGCCCTGTTTCCCATCCCTACGGATACATGCTAACTTTAATATCCCACTCCAAAAGGTCAAGGAAGAAATTACTTAACAAGGGCTACAACAGGTGATTCCCCCCCAGAAACCACTTTGCAGAGTGGAGACACTGCCTTAGACTCTGATACTGCGTTTGGTCATATTGGTCTAACTGTAGCAACCACTTGTGCTGCTTGCTGGGATTCTTTTCAGCTTGTAGATCTCAGGCATGTGGATGGGGTGCTTGGAGTGGCAAGAGAGTACCAGCTGCTTTTCCTCCCTAATCATATCTGCCAAGGTAGGGCTGATGAGATTTTTAAGGGAGCAGATAAATGCTTCCTTACAGGAGGAGTCTGCTCCTCCTGTATCTGCTATTTAAAGGAAACTTATAAAACCTTCCTAAAAAAATAAAAACCCTGCCCTTGACCTCAAAGGTCTTATTAATTATAGGGCAGTCTTATGTTCATCATTTTTTTTTTTTTTTTTTTTTTGCTATGATGGTTCAGAAGGTGGTGGCTCTGCAGCTCCAGGCACTCTTAGATGACCATCATCAATTCAGTTGGGCTTTTGGCTCAGATATGGAATTGACACTGCTTTGGTTACATTGGAAGATGACCTACGCTATACACTGGATAAGGGATGTTTGTGCGTATGCAGCCTTCTTAGTTCTCCTCAACCTTTAGTGGCATTAGATACCATTGCCCATAGTACCCTGATGGATCTCCTGGCAACGTTAGGTATTGGGAACCCTGTATTGCAGTGTTTTATATCTGTCTACTCAAAAGATGGTGCTGGGCAAGTGGTGTTCAACACCATGGCCTTTGGCTCTGATGTCCCTCAGAGATCTACTGCATCCCTATATCAATTAATATCTATATGAAGCTGCTGGGGGAGGTCATTCAAAGCTTTTGAGTGAAGTGCCAACAATAGGCTGATGACGCCAGTTCTACTGCTTCTTGTCCCTTAATACTAAGGAAGCAGTCAGGCCCCTTGAACATTGCCTGAATTCAGTAACAGGCTGGATGAGGCTGAAACTAAATCCTGATAAGATGGAGGTACTTCTGGTCACTAGAAATTCATATTCAGGAATTGGAATTCAAGCTGTTCTAGAAGGGATTGGGCTCTCCCTACAGCACAGGTCTGTAGTATAGGACAGTGTTCCCCAACCTTGGGCCTCCAGATGTTCTTGAAGTACAACTCCCAGAAGCCTACACCACCACCTCTTCTGGCCAGGATTTCTGGGAGTTAAAGTCGAAGAACATCTGGAGGCCCAGGGTTGGAGACCGCTGGTCTAGGAGGTCTGTTTGGTTCTGCACTAGCTCTGGATTCCCAAGTGGCAGGAGTAACCTGGGCTGCCTTTGTGTAGCTCCACTTAATGCCCAGCTATAACTTTTTCTGAGTCGATCTGACTTAATAAAAGTCTTGCATGCCTTAGTTACACTTGACTGGTGCAATGCATTCTCTGTGGGGCTAGCTTTGAAAAGTGTCTGGTTCTTCAGGTGGTGCAGCATCCAGCCAACTGCACTGCTTACTGGTGCACATTAATGGGATCATAAGACTCTTAACACTGAAGGACCTGCATTAATTGCCACTTACATATCAGATCCATTTCAAGAGGCGTTGCTCTTAACCTTTAAAGCCCTAAATGGCTTGGGGCCAGGTTATCTGAAGGGCTGCCTGCCCAGACACTCAGGTCTTCAAGACAGACCCTCTGAAGACTGCCAACAGTTGCCGATGTCTGCCTAACAGGCGCATGAGAGAGGGTTGTCTCCTGTATCGCTCCCAGAATGTGAAGGGGATTCTCTCCAGGGCTGCATCTGTTTCCACTCTGGCTGCTTTTGTGAAGTGTGTAAAAACACATTTCTTCAAATTGGCATATGATGTTGAATCTGCTCTGTTGTGTTGGTTTCCGTTGTTATCTTAATGTTTGTCATGGTGGGGCTGGTTTTACTTGATTTTAATGATTTTAAAATGGAATTTGGTTTTGTTGTTTTTATTCCTTTATAAGGATGTAAGTCGCCTTGAATGCTACTTTGTCCTTAATAAGCTGTGATAGAAGCCCAAAGATATGGTCATTGAAAGAGTGTTGGGATTTACTTTTGGTAAGATTATTCAAACTCTTATTTTGTGGGAAACAAAACAAATAGACTTTAGTACAGTGGGGTCTTGACTTGAGAACTTAATCCGTATTGGAAGGTGGTTCTCAAGTCAAAAAGTCTGTAAGTCAAGTCTCCATTGACCTACAGTGCATTGAAAACCGATTAATCCCATAACAGGCCGTTTTTGTTCCATTTTGGTTTTTTTCTGGTCTGTAACTCAAATCTCAGGCTGCAAGTCAAACCTAAATTTTGCGGCCAGAGAAGTCTGTAACTCAAAAAGTCTGTAAGTCAAGCCGTCTGTAAGTCAAGGATCCACTGGTACCCTATATTTAATGTTCCAGGTGGTTTGTAGGCACGTAGGATCGTTACTTAGCTGATGGTGTCCTTCTGGAACAAAACAATATCCATCAGTGGGGAAAAGTTCCCCTCCCACTACAGCAAACTCTTCTCCCCTTCAGATATGCCCTGGAGTGCTGCCAGGAGATGGAAAGGGAAGGGAAGTTCTCTTGTGCACATGACATTGGATTTCACCCATAAAATAGTTATCATCATCATCATCATCTTAGAACTGCAGAGCTGGAAGGCATCTCATGGATCATAGAGTCCAGCCCCGGTCATGGAGGCACAATGGGGAATCCATAGCCAGATGCCAAAGCCACTGAGCTATCAAACAGTTCTTGTGGGCAGGATTTCCATTTGAAAACTGAGCTGTTCATTTTTAATTTATTTTTCGGGGACTCTTCCGGTTGTGCTGCATATTTGCTGAGTACTGCAAACACATGGAATGGCTGAATGAATTCAGACACTTGCGTTTTATAAATAATTCTTTATACTGTTCTTTACTTTTAAGATGGTGAAGAGCTGAACTCTCGTTCTATATTAAGAAGTGGATGCAGAGCACACTGTATGTATCTGGAGAAAACATTCTGCTTTCTTTTTGATAAAAGGAAGCCTTTTGCAGAGCACAACATAGTATATGAACCAATGTCACAAATTATAGGGTACCGATATACTTCATTAAAGTATATTCTCCAATAAACAGATGTTTTCCAAGGACTCTGGAACATACTCGCAGAGGAAAGCGTAAAGAGATACGATTAAAAAAGAAGTTTTGCTGCTGTGTATGGAATCTACATATTATTTTTACAAAAAGAATATTTTCCTACTGTCAGAGCTGTGATGCTAAATGCCTCGAAAGAGCTAAATTCAGAGGGGAATCAAACATGCGTTACTGCTTATCAAAATACATCCAGCACGTCTTCAAATATATATACAATGAGATAAAGAATTTTTTAGATAGAAAGCAAATTGGCTGGAACTTTTAAAAAGAGATTGTTGAGCAAAATGCTAAGGCTATGAAGGCAGCTCCTCTTTTTGATTGCCTCGCAGTCCTGAACTACAAAACGGGTGTGGGAGAATCAGTTGGGGTAATGAGTGGAGGATGCTTTCCTTCCAAAGGTGTAGTTTTTCTAAAATTTCCCAGTGTGTTTAATCAACTTGTAAATGAATCCTGTGCTTATCTGCTGATGACCAGTCACTGAATAAAAACAAGTTGATTAGCAGCCTGCAGAGCTGCACAACCTCTTGGCAGGTGCAACAAACATTCTTTAACTCTTAAGGGAGTCTGCTCCTAATTGGGAAGCTGGCATTTCATCTTTTTCTACCCTAACGAGCTTTATCTAACATTTGTGAACTGTAGCCCATCTATGAAGAGCGTCGCAGTCCTGAATGTTTATGCCAATTTAAGTTTATTAATCTCCTTAAGTCTCCACATGATTCTGTTTTTGCTGCAATAATCTAACATGGCTACTTTGAGGAAGTCGCATCTCTATCATTTGCCTGAATCCCCCTGAACAGGGATCACTCTTTCAGTGCTGGGGTCACAGACCAAGGATCTGCATTGTAAATTGGAGGGAGTGTACATTCATGCATGTATGTAGGCATAAGAATAGGAAGCTTATTAGAGAGCCAAACTGACTGATACAGTATTTGTATCTTTTAAAATATGTTCTCACTTTTATTTTGGAGGAGCTGTTGCTCTTTCCATATTAGGGATTGGCATGAGATTCCTGTCCCTATTTTTCTTTCAACTGTTCTCCAGGTCCAGAGGTATTGTTTACTGTACATACTTTATGTTTATTAATCATCAGTGGCTTTATTCTTGCTCTCTTCTTGTGGTCTCATGACATATGATTGTTTAGAGCATTGGTTCTTAACCTTGGGTTACTCAGGAGTTTTGGACTGCAACTCCCAGAAGCCTTCACCACTAGCTGTGCTGGCTGGGGTTTCTGGGAGTTGTAGTTCAAAAGCATCTGAGTAACAAAGGTTAAGAACCACTGAGGACCACATTTGGGTTTCATTTTCTGATGTTTCTTTAGCTATCTAAGACCCGTTGCACTGTATGAGGAGAATCTTGCCACCAAAGCAAGTAGTGATAGACTCTGGGAAATGTCTTTTAGCAAATGTCACATTAATATGGCACAACCTATTCAACTTGTCCTGAAGAGAAGATAGCATGCAGTCAGCAACAGAATGTATCTGATCACTGTTGCTCCACAGATCGCGTGCATTTTGTTTTCTGTCTGTAGTCCCCAAAAGTGAAATTTTTTTGCTAAAGAAAGCAAGCAAGGAGCATACAGATGGATGATGATCTAGTGTAATGGTCCTCAGTCAAAGAAAGAATATAATATTGAAAGGCGTTTGTGGTATGAGAGCAACCATGATAATCCAATGAGAACTAAGTTGCTAAGAGGTTGATATGATACCCCAAGGCAATATGTAGGAGGTTGAAACAACCCTGTTTTGATTCGATTTGATAAATTTTACTGCCAGAAAGGCAGCACAGAAACCAGTCTATTTAATTAGTCAGTTATTCAGAGTCTTCTGCTTCATGATGTTCACATACGCATACAGGCAAAGCTCAGAAAAGTTATGGGTTTGTACTACAACTCCAAAACTCCTTCAACAATCATGGCCACTGTGGCGGAATGCCGCATGTCACGTCTGTCCATCATGCGGAGCTCAAGGGCAGGAGCCTATGATAGGACAGGAGGGGTAGAACCAAAAGAACAGTTAGACAGAGTTACAGTTAGAGAAAAGAGGTTTGAGATAGGGAATTGGAGAGGGTTAAGAGATTGAATTGAGAAAGTTAAGACAGAGATTGGAAAGTTGGATTGCTAGAGAGAATAGGAAAGAGTTAAAAAGTATAGAGAATAGATAGATAGTCAAAGAATATTGCTAAAGTGAATAAAAACACATACAAGCCAACATGTAATCAAATGCTATTTAATGAATGATCCTAAACATCTGTGATTTACATCTGTGATTTGCATAACAACTGTAAGATCAATAAATCTGTTGTATGATACATCTATTTGGTATAGAGTGGATAAAATCCACTGGGTGGTTGGTGGCAGCGTGAAGAGAGGAAACGCATCCAGAAGGTGGACTTGTGTTTAGGGAAAATAAACAAAGGACACTGGGTGGACGTGACAGCCACTATTTGCAAAAGACTAATTTATTCTGAACTTGAGATGTACAGTATGTGTCTCTTATGGATACAGGTATTATTCTGCATATCTTCCATCAATAAGCAGATAGTATTCATGTAAGCTGCTTCTCTTAATTGAGAGTCATACTTTACATCCAGCAGCCACCACTTCCTTTAAACTGAGCCACCTTCTTTGATTGTGTGACAAGCTACTATCATACAACTTGGCAAACTATCATGGGTATGATCAACAAAATCTAATACTTTTAAAATCTTAATTTTGGCAGTTTTTAAATCCAAACAGTTGAACATGTCTGGCCTTTTATATTCCCCCCTCTTTGATATTTCACAAACAAGATATCCTTAGAGACAGAAGCAGTAACCTCAGAAACTTTCACAGCTGTCAGATATTCAGTGTGCCAACAGGATCAAGGACAAGAATTGACTGTTTTCTATATCATTGTGTGTTGAAAGGACACTTTGAAGAATGACACTCTCAGTTTTCAACAATGGTATATGTACTAAAATAGGAATCTTTTTTTATTAAGAGTAGAAAATACTTGGCAAGAAGTCAAAGTAATCTATTATCTCAGATTTAGGTGCCCTGAGAATGTAGCTAAATTGAAAAGCTCTGCCACTCTATAATGATCTCTTTATTTCTTCTTTGATTTTTTTAAAAAGTAACAGTGATACAAAGGAAGACATTATAGTGAAAATTTACACACAGGTCAATAATCAATTAGACAAAACCAGGGAAGCAAGTACTGTATGTAGAAAGAGTTATTAGTGGCAGAAAATCTTATGAAAAGACCCAAACAAGGTTAGGTACGCCAGCTGATTGCAAATCCTTTGCCACTGATTGGCCTATCTCTTATAGCACTTTATGCCAAGGATAGCTTGCAGCTAAAAGTGCTTTATCTTCCTAGAGTTATCTGAAAATGGCAGCAAAGGTCACACCAGTTCTAGTTATTTTCATCTGTGCATTGAAATGTTTGCATATAGAAGCTGAGAATGCTTGTCCTAGGGAGGATGAGCCCAGGAGGGCAGTTGAGGAAACAGATTAAGTTGTGGCCTGAAACAGGCGGCCAGACCAAAGGACCAATAGGTACAGTCATTTGTGTAGCCAGTTCATAGATCATGTATTGCAGCTAAGAGACAGAAAGAGTCAGAATCCATAAACAGCTCCCACGGAAGGGAAGATACATTCTAATAAAGATGGGGATGTAGACGGAGCACAGGTATCATGCTGGAGAATATAGATGTGAGCAGCCCCCTGGGCTCAGTTCTAGTACTGTATCTTTTGGGGCATACTTCCTGAGGCTTTCATATACTCAGTAGAGTGCAGCCCCCCCGGAAGTGAGGATGCTGGCCCTCATTAGAACCAAGCTGAAGAGCTGCAGTGCTGGATACCACGGGTTGGTTGTCACAAACTAGACGTCCCTAGTTATTGGGCTGAAGCTTGGTGTGTTGTTATGATCTAGTTGTGCTGTTGGCCCTCCTAACGATACTCCTTCCTCCACCACTATGAGTTCATCCACATGTCCTGTTCGCTCCTGTTTAAGAGGTGGTTCCGTCTCCCATTGATTTGTGTTCATTTTATGGATGTATGTGATGCTACTGGACACTAGAATTGTTGTTTGCCGCTTGATGCCTTCAAATGTATCAGCCGTGTTTGTTCCTTTGTCCCAAAGAAGCCTGGTTCCAAGTTGGGGGGGGGTGTACATTTGAACTGTCCTGATACCAGTTGTGATGTCATCTGTTGGGAGTCCCCAGCATGAAGTATGACTGCCCCTCATTGATTCTCTGGAAACTGAATGAGGGAGCAGTGGTGGTGTTCTCACCAGCACAGCTGCCTCTTGCCCTTCTGCTTCATACCTGGCTGTATGATTAGGACCATCCCAAGCGTCTCTTGAAAAGCTCTGGCAGGACTGGTGGCAGGGAATGAGGCAGCCCTTGGAGTGGGTTAGGCTGAAACATTTGGTGGGTGAGCAGCTTGCTTTTGTTCCTTTTGTCTGGAAAGAGAAAGAAACACCCTGCTGCCTGAAGGAGGGAATGGATTCTTCCAGCCACCCACACATACAAACATGCAGGCTGCCCTGCTCCTCCTCTTCCTGGGGTGCCACTTGTCCTCGGCGTGACCTGAGACAATGCTTTGGGCTTCCTTTTAGCAACTGGTCACTGCTGTCAGCCCCTCTGGTTCCAGACAAATTGGCAGCACCCCATGTTTGACTCTTTGCTTCTGCTGGCCCAGAGGATGCCTCTGTGCTCATTCCCTGGAGAATTGGAGTATGAGCAGAGATGACGGAAGGCAGCCTGCCCCACCAGAGTCTTCTCTGGACTGAGAATGATTCCCCACTATGAAAAAAAGGAGAGGATCTCTCCATCTAGGCTCAACCAGAGCTTGAGAAAATTCCCTTTTTGGACTACAATTCCCAAAAGTGCTTTGGCATTCTAAGACTTGTACTTAAAAAAAAAAGGATATTTTCCCCAAGCTCAAAGTCAGTTTGATCTCACATCTCCCCATCTTTTTTTGGAATGAGAACTGAATTATTTTTATCTAAACAGCAACCTTCCCTCATCATTTTATCTGCATTTTTGAAAAACATTGTTCTCTCTCTCTCTCTCTCTCTCTCTCTCACTCACTCACCCGCCCACCCACTCACCCACCCACTCACTCACTCACTCACTCACTCACTCACTCACTCACTCACTCACTCACTCACTCACTCACTCACTCACTCTCTTTTCCTTCATAGTTTCTTAATTTTCTCTAGCCTGGGAAGGGGCGCTGTTTTGACAACTTCCTTCTTTCTTCCTGCTGCCTGTGTTTCTTCCTTGGGTTGGAGACTGGGCAGACAATGTGAGGAAAGGAGGAAGAGACATACAAGGAGGAAGGAATGGGAGATGTTATATGATGTGGAAACTCAACTCAGAAGCATCTAGTTTCCATTCAAGGAAAACAGACTAACAGGTATGGAAGCTTGGGGTGATGCCATATCTGTGCGGGAAAAGTGACCACAGTTCCAACGCACATCAGTTGGGGTTACACGTCATGTGGATAAACCCTGTGTCTGTATCCAACATCACATCTGGGAAAAACTGCTTCATAGATTACAGCCCCTCAAGCCCTCAGCCAGCATAGCTGGTGGTTCCAAGCACCATTTAAGCAACTCCTGGAAGTCCAGATCATGGCAACATTTTTAAATTAAATTCTTTGAAAGTTAGAAATTTCAGTACAACTGACACAATAAAAGCAGCTTTAAATCACTGGCATTGTTCAGTCTTCATTTTCACTTCATATTCAACAAAGTAAATTCTGACAAAAGGCAGGAAGAAAATACTGTATAAATATGTCCTGGATATCTTGAAAAGAAGCCTTGAAAGGTGATTGTTATTCCTCACTAAACACTGACTTCACAAAAACATGATACTGGGGACCATTAAGGCTCAGATGAACATTTATTTTGTATTATGAAAAGGAGGAATGAAAAAAAGTATGACAATAATATTGGTAACCTGGAACATGATAAAAATGGGTTGCTTTGGGAATTTTCCTCATTGTGACTGAAACTAATGCTTTATACTGAAAACGTTTTGTGAAATATTTAAACTTAAAGAATTTATAAACTGGATGCATGATGGTTGATTGTCATTATTTGGGACCTCAACAGATGGGAAACTTTGATATCTGAGCACTCAGCCTGGAGGCAGGTGGTGCAGCATGGCCTCTCCCAATTTGAAGAGACACATGTTCAGCAGGCTGAGGCAAAGAGGCAGTCCCGAAACCAGCAAAATCAGGCAGCTGGACTGTATTTGTCTTCAGTGTGGAAGGGATTGTCACCCTTGAATTGGCCTTCTTAGCCACACTAGACTCTGTTCCAAGACCTCTATTCAGAGCACGTTTCCATAGTCTCTCGAGACTGAAGGATGCCTACATTATGGAGTTTTGCAATTATGTCATTTGCACCACATATGTATCAGTCTTTATTACTGCCAGTAACATCAGTTTTACAAATGCATAATATTCTCATATGATTAAAGCCAAACCTGTAAATGTATTCCCCATCAACATGGGAGAGTTTTTAAAACATTCCAGAGTAAGGTACGTTATGGATGTGTGTTTTCCAAAATCTTGGTGGCATCATTGTGGACCTGGGGAAAGCGTTATGTTAAAACACAATGGCTACTTATGGGCCATTTCACATAGTCATGTGGAAGTGTCTAGCTGAACTGTAGCCTGTTACACAACCATGGAAAGCAGCCCTGAATGAAATAAATTTGCAAACACAGGCTTCTTGCATTTATAGTCTACATCCACATCTGTATACCTAGCTCATTGTTAAGTGTGTTTAAAGATAAACATCAGTTCTCATTCCCACAACACACTCAGTATGATGCAGTGGATGGACTGGCAAACCAAGACTCAGGAGGTCTCGGTTCAAATTTCCACTCAGCCATGGAAGCTCACTAGCTCACATGAAGGGGTGTGGAACTGGTAAAACCACTCAAATATATCAGTTACCTTGAAAGCCCTACTAGGGTTGTTACAAGTCAGTTTTGACTTGACGGCACATAATATAACATCATTTCTGTATCACTATTGTATTAAAATGGAAATGAGTAAAAAATGTGTTTTTCCTGTCTTTTATGTCACTGCGTATTCCTTGCTTTTGCAAGTTACTGCAGGCTACTTTTTTGAGTTGGCTTTGAGTTACAGATTTGGATATCTTTGCAACTGACCACATTAATCATGGCTGAAGTTAAGGGGTGTGTCTAGTTTGAGAGAAGAAGATAATGATGGTTGGAGAAGATTTTGACAGTTTCCCATTCCATATGTGAATACATCCTACAAAATAGAAGGAATAATTGTTCAGTTTGTCCCCTATTGATAAAACCAGTAGATCTCAATAACACGAAAGCAGATGTACTGTATATTTCTTGACACTCCTTCTGTACTTTCTGCTAAAGAATGTGGATTGTTTTAGAGGAGAATTTAGAGGAGAACCCCCAAGAAGCATAATTCTGTTTTTTGGCAAGGAGTCAAAAATGTCCTATACAGGCTCCCGTATGCTTAAGGTATACTGTACTTTGTTCCTACCCCTGAACTAGAGAATTTCAGCAGTGGATTAGGAGCAAAAGGTATACCTTGTTCAAAAGGGCACATCTGTTTCCATATGTTGTCAAGAACAGGATGGGTTGGCGCTGACAGAGATGTTTTAGGAACAAAGAATATCTATGTAGAGGGATAGGAATAAAGGATATTAGGTTTATGCCAGCTATGTGGTTCTGTTAACTGAGACCCGTATCTTCCAAATCTACCTTTAATTTTTTTTTCTATCTTCCTACCAAAAATGTTGCTTAAGGCAGCAGTTTCTCATTTCATGTACATCACGACTACCATGGAGCTGGAAGTGCAACATTTCATCCATGCACAACATGTCATCCCTTTTTAAAACAGGTGCCAAGGTACTATATTTTTTAGTTTTAGGGACCAGAGTTTTGCAGTGCTTTGCTTCTAGTCTTATTCTATATAAATTTTGAGTTTTCCATTCAGCACGTGCAGACATCATACATTATACAGGCATAAAGTATGTCAATGAAACATTTTAAAATCGGCCCGAACACTAATGTTTAGTCAATCTAAATGGTAAATGCCAAAGTGTTCTTATTCCCAAAGTCTTTGATTTCTGTTTAAATCATTGATCCTCCCCCCCATGAACTGTTACCACGTTAACATGGGGTGATAATCACTGTTATTGTAAATGTTACATAATAAGGGTTTTTAGGACTAAAGTCTCTAAAGAGTTCAGCCACCTTTTAAAAATGCTAAGCACACACCTGAGGCACAGATCTGGTATAGAACTGCACAACCTTATCAGGGGCCCTTGGGGGATGCGCAGACACAGGTGCAGAAAATGTTTTTAAAATCAAACCACAAGATAAAGATATAGCCTGATGGTGCCTCTAGCTAGTAAAGTCCTAGCAGGATGTGTGCCTGCCTGTGAGTGTGTGTATGTGTGCCTCAGTAAGGAGATTTTATGGAGAAATGTAACTTTCCATGAAAACAGTACTTTCCTTCAGTAGCAATTTAAACATGCCCCAGATGTGTAAAAAAAAGTTTTCTTTATTTAAAACAAAAGATTGCCATTATGGAAATTTTGACATAGTGTATCTCTGAAATGTGACTTTTAAACACAGTGCTTCCTCCAAATCATTCATTTCAGAGTAAACAGAAATACAATATTTCAATAGCAGTAGTAATAACGATAACGATGATGTGAAAATCCATTAGGATGTATATTAATTTAGAATCGACAAAATAAGTAAAACATTATTGAAGATGAATAGAAAATGTGGAGATGAAATAGAATACGAAAATTAATGCATATGTGATTTAAGAATTATTGTCTTCATTTTGGAACTGCAGGGCTGGAAGGGACCCCATGGATCATCAGGTCCAGCCTGCCAAGGAGGCCCAGTGGGGAATCAAATTCCCGACCTCTGGCTTCACAGCCAGATACCTAAATCATATAATAAATCAGTTGAAATGATGAAAAGTTTATACACAGACTGATCAGAAAACGCTTTAGTGTTCATTTAAGTCTTGCTTGAGCAACATAGTCCTCTTGACCTCTGATGTATTTCTGCATTATTGTGTCATTTTCTGATCTTCTCCTGATTTTTCTGTGGTTCTAAGGTTGTTCTTTGATCCAGCCTTCTTGCTTGGTAAGGTAAAGGTAAAGGTTCCCCTTGACATTTAGCCCAGTTGTGTCTGTCTCTATGGGCCAGTGCTCATCCCTGTTTCCAAGCCATAGAGCCAGCATTTGTCTGAAGACAGTTTCCATAGTCACGTGGCCAGCGCGATCAGACACAGAATGTCATTACCTTCCCACTGTGGTGGTACCTATTTATCTACTAGCATTTTTACATGCTTTCAAACTGCTAGGTTGGCAGGAGCTGGGACAAGCGATGGGAGCTCACTCTGTCGCATGGATTCGATCTTCCGACTGCTGGGCTTTGACCTTGCAGCACAGAGGCTTCTGCGGTTTAACCCACAGCGCCACCATGTCCCTCTTGCTTGGTACTTGTTCCCAATTCCTGTTTTTTTCCCCCCTTTAAATCCTAACAGGTCTTGAGGGGGCAGAGTGTGCGAGGAAAGAGGATAGTTTTAGTAAAATTAAATAAACTTTCTCTAATTATGCAACAGATTAAAAACAGTTCAGTCAGGAAATACAGAGCAGATAGAGTTACTAGTCTCCCTCAGTAGACCAGCTCTTATTTGTTAGTTTACTTCAACTAGCACTTACTGTCCAGTACATTCATTCAGAGTCTCTGGACGTGGGAAAGAATAAAACGATTCTGTTTGCTTATGGTTCTTCATAGATAAAAACAAACATCATATTATGTAAAAATGTTAACATTACATCATTGACATTAACTGGTTCATTAGTGACTGATTGGTTACATAGCTGACAGAACACATCACTCTAATTGCCTACTTCTGACAGACTCAATAACTCTGACAGAATCCAGACTGGAGGGTGAATCCAAAAAGGAGGAGGGTGAAAATCTGAAGTAGAGAGGAAACTATTGGCTGCTACTGGGTTGACTGCTATTCATAACAGTCCAGAAAAGATCCCTTCCAGCGAAAAACCCTTTAAAGGCACCATATGCAGCATTTCCAACAACAGGTCTGTCCTTAAACCCTGATTTCCTGTTACCTGGTTTGAACTTGGGTCTTTCTGAATCATGACTTGTCTCAGGATTTCTGATACCTGCTTTCCTCTGTAAACATTTGACTGCAGTTCAGCCCTAGCCTCCTTCAATGTCAGCTCTGTTTAGCATGAGTAGAAACCATACTTCACAAGGGTTAACTTCAATATATTTTAAAATTTATAAATACTGAAGTGCATTCAAGGAATTGTGAGATAACTGCTGCCAGTAGAATTGACCCTTTATGTTCCCCTGCCCCAATCTCAAAACTACCTTTAAAAGTTGCTTTCACATGTTGGGACATCCTTAGGAACAGCATGGGATATAATGTGAAGGGTTACAGTGATGCAAAGGTGTAATCAGGGTACATTGGAGGCCAGTCCTTACACAATAAGATGAGTCTAGCATTCATGTAGTTACTCTATTGTACCGGTGCCAGGGATGGGGACTTGTGTCGTGCAACTTGTTGTCGAGTTGGTCTTAAGTTGCCCTGGTGACTCGACTCAGTTTTTTAAAATCAGGGACTGGGATGTGACTCACGACTCAGACCCATTTTTCCGAGTTGCATTTTCAGGTTCCGGGACTTGGTACCAAAGACTCAGACTTGGACTTGGGATTCGGACCCACAGACATGCCAACATCCCTGATTTATGCCAATGCTGGCCTTGCTGTTTGGTGGAATGAGGCAAGTGCCTGAAGCGGTAGATGCTGGGGATAAGAGAGGGAGCCCCTCAGCCACAAAATTATATGTCCTTCTAGTAGAGGACAGCGCTGGATGTCTTGCACCTTCAAAACTAAACTGTTGCCCTTGGGTGCAAGGCAGGACACTGCCTCATCCCATTAGTTGAAGTAAAATTCAGCTACTACTCCACCTCACTTGGGTAAACTTTGTGGGGGGGGGGGAAGGGAAGGGATTTGTCTTTTGCTTCCAAAAGGAAACTGTCTTGGACTGCCCCTCATTAATGCTACTGTCTTTCCAGATTAAATCGGGAATATACTGGCATGATTTACAATTCCAGGCAAAGTATGTGATGATTTGAGACCTGGAAGAAAGTAGGTATGATGAAGATGATGATTTAGGCATGGAAATTTCGAAAAGAAAATGGTTAATT
The DNA here is from genome assembly GCF_051106095.1 of Pogona vitticeps. Taxonomy (NCBI): domain Eukaryota; kingdom Metazoa; phylum Chordata; class Lepidosauria; order Squamata; family Agamidae; genus Pogona; species Pogona vitticeps. The sequence continues at coordinate 255,342,226 of NC_135784.1, read as the reverse complement.
TGGCCCATACGAGATGAGAGCTGTAAAAAGGATTGCTCATTATTCCCATTTGGGCAGGAAAGATTTACTTTAGTTTTTTTAGACAACTAATATTGGCAGTTTCTGGAAGTAATAAAAACAACAACAACAACAACATTTGTGCCATATCTGAAATGCAATGTGTTTAACGAATGCTGCCAGGTTGCCTTGCCAGTCTCTTTAAAGCTTAAATGCATTTTGTTCAGTTTCACAGCAGATGTATTCTACTCAAAATGTTTTACCAGCTGCCTTGATCGTCTCTGATTCCTCTCCATTCTGCTTGCATCTGACAGCGTTACAACCAAAATTCTAAGACAGTATTCCTGCTGAGATCTAATCAGTCCTGACTTTCTGGAATACAGCTGTTTTTTGTTGTTGATGATGATGCATTTGCTTTAGAGCTCAAGTTTGCTCTGTGATCCAGTATAACTGCTGGCTAGCTTAGTGATTTAGTGGCTAGCTTAGCTTAGTGGCTAGCTTAGTGATTTAGTGTTACTGGAACCAAAGGGAGTTCAATTCCCCACTGTGCCTCCTTGAAAGGGACTGCACCCTATGATCCATTGGGTCCCTTCCAGCTTTGCAGTTCTCAGATTATTATAATAGTCTAGCATTACTGACAATTTCAAGTACTAACCTCTTGATTTTTGTATATATTTTTTGCCTTGTCGCTTGTGCAATATTATTGTACCACTCTTCTTTATATGTAGCTTCAGTATTCCAATATAATTTTCCCACTTGTGTAATTGGGCACTTGTGTTGAATTCCAGCCCTGTCTTCTGTACCATACTCTTTGTGTCACAAGACATGCATATTTCTCATTGTCCAAGTGGTTTGCCAAGTGTGGAGCACCAAATACTACAACTTCCTTTCAGTTTGAACTATTATATTAAAACTAGCTCTTAGAATTTAACTCGAAAGCTCCTTGCATCAGTTGTGCATCTCACCTGAGAGGAAGACCTTCACTGGAAGACTTTGTGGCATAGCATATTCCTAGCTCCCTGTTTCAAAAGGAAGCTTTCCACAAGCACTGAGGTAGATTCTATTTTGAAACAGGAAGTTAGGCCGAGCTATGCTAGGCCATGAAGGCTTCCACCTTAGGCCTTTCTCCCAGGTGAACCACATTTAGATGTCTGTAGGTGTCTCTCAGGGAAAATCCCAGAACAAAGAATTATGGGATATGTAGTTGGGGAAAAAAGAGCTGCACCTCCATTCAAACTACCTCACAATGGCTCAGGCCTCAGAGTGTCTTGAAGTGAACTAGGCTGCTTCTGAAACTGTAGGTTCACACTGGAGATTTTAAAGACACAGAAGCCTTGCTTTGGTATAACTCACAACACGTTGCCACCATCTGAAGAGGGGAACATCTTGATCCTCCTCTTCACTGTTGTCACTTTCGTTATGTGGAAAGTGACAGGTTTAAAGAGGAGAGGTTTTGGTATGACCTAACATTTTCCAAGCAACCAGCAACTTTGGGAAATTATGGCTCTTGGATACTGGATAACTCCATGCATACTGAAATAAACTTCTCCCTTTCAGCCTCACTACTTCGTATAAATGTGGCTGTAGAAGAGGTGGGCTTAGTGTGCTCCCTTCCTCACCAGTTGGCTAAATAGGTTGACTGTTTCCTGAATGCAGCTACAGTAAATATATGAATAAACATATGTAGAAGGAAATTGCAACTGGGTCTTAATTGCACTGAAAGCAAAACAAAACATCAAACCATTTTATCCCAGATAACACCAAACATACTTACCTATGGACAACTCTACAATGTAATCTATGTTTGTATGAATTTCCCACAAAATGAAAAGGAGAAGCAAATACCTGTCTAATCATCTCAAACTGAAATGAGTGCCCTTGCATACCTCCCTGAAATGAATCTTTATGTCATTGATCACTCCTATAGTCAAACTGGTCCCAGAAAAGTTAACCTGGATTTGGAAATATTGTAAACTGCCCACTTGGTTCAATGATCTGGGTAAGTGTCCTGAGGTATACCCCAAGAAGATATCAGACTAATATTTATAATCTCAGATCGACATGTACAAATATCCCAGTTTCAATTGTATGTCAAAACTTTAAGGCACCCTTTAAACTAAAACAAATCTTTGCCTGTGATGAAAAAATAACTGTGTGGTTTGAGGTACTCTGACCTTGGTTGCTGCAATGCTATAGAGAAAACAACAAAGGTTGTTTGGGCTACAAATCTTACAGCTGCTGATAAGGCACTAGCTGAGGAGCTGACAAAGCTCAGATGTATGCTCAAAACTAATTGAGGCAATGGCCTTGCTTCTTGGTCTCCTGAGTGGTAGCTGCATTGATAAGAGGACTGAGAATGGTCTTCTTCAACATTTATTGGTCCTCAGAGTATAACAGTGCTGTAAGTGTGGCCTCATGTTCTATGAATAATGGAGATGAACACACAGGTGGACAAGCATTCAAGGACCTTGTATCAAGACAGAACTTTCCAACTAATAAGGTAATATAAAACAGAAGAAGAGCTGTTTTGGAGTAGATTAAAGATCTGTGAACTCCAGCATTCTTTTCTTGTGTTGACCAACCAGATAGCTACAAGAAACCTACCAAAAATAGTACCCTCACAGGCACGGCCCCTAGATTACGGTAGGTTGCTACTGTTTCCTTTGTGCACCATCCCTAATCTGGCTTCCTTGAGATTCTGAGATTGCTATTTTAACTGCATTGCTCTGGACACTTACAGCTGTTGTTAGTATTGTTATGTGCCATCAAGTTGCCTCCGACTTATGGCGACTCTATAAATTTTTTTTATTTTTTTTATTTTTATTTATTTATTGTCATTGTAAGTATATACACAGTATACCCATACAATGAAATTCACAGACACCCAGAGACCAGACACATGAACACACATAAAATTCCCCAAACACTCCACACCCACTAAAAAATCCCCAAACACTCCACACCCACTAAAAGTCTACTAAATGAGTGATCTCCAAAATGACCTGTTCTCAAGAGCCCTGCTTAGCTCTTGTAAGCTCAAATCTGTGGTTCCTTTTAGGGTACAAACGTGTGGTACAACTTTTGTCATGCCTGGATATAGTCCTAGTCAATGGGGAACCAAGATTAAAAACTATACACATTTTCCTATTTAGTTATCAGTACACTCAAGAGAGAGATGACTATCTCTTTTTCCTCAGTCATCAGTCTTTCCATGTGGGGAATAATGTATCTAAAGAGAGAAACTCTTGCTTACATGTAAATTCTACATTAGGCAAGAACCCTGGTAAATCTATGTTCTTTCTCATATGTGAATCATACACATGAGCAGGAAGTTATGATGAAGAAAAGGGAAATTAGTTGCTCCTGCCTGAGCACATTGCTCACAACTGGGTAGCTAATGGTTGAATAGGGCTAAAGTGATGTGTGATCTGTCTTCATCAGCTGTGCATGTGATTTGCTGCTGACCCGTTTACCTCTTTTTAAAAATGTTTCACTTCCTCTGGTTATTGCTTTTCAGCTCTCTTGAAATATTTTCCCCTTCTTTCAGCCTTTCTTATCCTGTGTTGCCCCATTAACGTTTTATGTTGTAGGTCTGATGTCTCCAGGAATCTAAAGCAGGCAGATTGCAGCCACCTTGTCCCATTTGGCAAACAATATGAAGCCTTCCAGTGTTGACCAGATTTACTCTGCAAGTTGCTAAAAGCTGCTGGTTGTTAGTATTGTGCACATTTTGAAATAAAGTGTTCAGCAGAGCTGAAATTTACTAAATTTGAACACTTAGCCATCTGGAGCATTAGATGCTTAATTACCGCAGAAAGAGTTGTGAATTAACAATATGAGACAGCTTCCACTTTCCAGTGGAAGATTTTGATTAGGTTGAGCCTTTTATTCCTCACAAAAAAGGAAATATGCAAGTAGGTCACGTCCTGCCTACAACTAAGACTTTCTTTTAGACTCCTCTTTTCACAAAAAAACCCTTATCTTTGTAAAAAAAAGCTTTACGCAGAAGTGGTAAAAATCCTCTCTTTTAAAGTAAGCAGTGATGACGATAATTATATAGAAATAGATGTAGGGAAACACAAGATGCAGAAGAGTATTTTTAAGTTTTTTAAAAATATAATTACACTTGATATATTTTCTGCAAAGGCTTGGACTTATTGGGCTTTCACTGCTAAGTGTTTGTCATCCTTCTGTCTGATGAGCTCCTTGAAGCAACGCGTACTTGAAGGGTGTACATTCAACGAAACAAGAAAACCTTTGTCCCTTCTGCCCAAGGCAAGCTAAAGTATAATACCCTCACCCCGGTTTGCCAGAAGGCCTTCCGTCAACACTCCCGGTGCTTCTGACAACTGAGACAACAGTTAGGCCTAAGGCATTCAAACGTGACATTTTAAATAGAAGGTGCACTGAGGTGTAAGAACCATCCAGTGGATTTTCTTGCAGTACAAAGGTAAATTTACAGGCGGCTGCATTCCAGTGCTTTTCATCCGTAGGTTTCTTTTCTCTACCCTGCTTCTTCTCTAGTTGTGCTGCATTAGAGAAGAAAATGGATAAGTTACATGAGGCAAATCTTTCATTGCTCTTTTGAAAGGAGAACTAAAATTAACACTTCGCTGATTGAAGATTGCAATATAGTACACTATTGGCTTTCTAAAAATATAAAATTTTGGAAACCATTTTCTAAGTACAAAATGAGCAGGCTCAATTTGTACTGTGACAACAGGGGAGTGTAAGAGGGACACTGTCCGAAGTGGTCTGGAGCAATTCTTCCCTAAGAAAACTGTATGGCCATTTAATCACAAGTCAGTGTGGTTACTTTCCCTGAATACTGTATAGAGAACCCAACTTGTTCCATGTGTGCTTATGATGAGAAAACACTATTATCAAACCACGCCTTCATCAGAACTGTATGATGGCCTAGCAGTCATTTGCAATCAGTGCTCAAGATGATGCTTTTGTTTACAAGATACAACTGCTATCTTGAGACAGCTTTTGATCGCACCATATGTTTTGTCAGGCCTTATGTTAAAAAGGATTCACTATGGAGAACTTTTCTCTATGTTTCTCTTTTGCTGACATCTACAATGGGGCTGGGAAACCTATGGTTCCCCAAAATGTTGGTGGAATGCAATTCTCATCAGCTCTAAACATTATAGCCTATTTATTTATGTATTTATTTATTCTGTATGGCATAACAGAATACAACATTACTGTATAGGACTTCACAAAGTCCTCCACAATATAAAATATGTATAAAATGTAACATTAAAAGAATAAATTCTATGATATTTTAAATACACGCAATATAAATAATGAATAATTATTGAAATACATTTCATCCTAGCCAGTGATAAGGGAAGACCAGAGGTAGATATACTGCCCACCCTATACACAATCTATTTGCAGAATCATGTTGCCCTTAATCACCTTCTGCATTTTCTCAGAAGTGAGTTTCTTTTTTTAAAAGGGAAGGATGGGAAAGGATACCAAACAAGATGCCACTCAAGCATTCAATTTCCTGGGCTTTAGGCCAAGGAAGAAAAGGAATTCACACTACAGCTCGGTCAGAACTATTATGATTCACAATCTTCTTCTTCCTCTGCTTTTCATGTCTGCACATCTAAGAGCTTGAGGACTGGATATTAGGCATTTAAACTTTTCTCTATGAAGCAGTGCCTTATTGATTACTGTTGCACCATTGTCACCACAGCTTGGAAATGTTTTGTCAAGAATACAAGCTGGTCATCACAAACACTCTTTTCTAACACAAGAGGTGACTCTACACATGGACATCACCAGATGGGCAATACCGAAATCAGATTGATTATATTCTCTGCAGCCAAAGATGGAGAAGAGCAGTGCCAAAGAATGCTCCAACTACCATACAATTGCACTCACTTCACATGCTAGCAAAGTTATGCTCAAAATCCTACAAGGTAGGCTTCAGCAGTGGTTAAACCGCAGAAGCCTCTGTGTTGCAGGGTTGGAAGACCAGCAGCCGTAAGATCGAATTCACGTGATGGAGTGAGCTCCCATTGCTTGTCCCAGCTCCTGCCAACCTAGCAGTTCGAAAACATGTAAATGCTAGTAGATACCGTAATTTTTGCTCCATAAGATGCACTTCCCCCCAAAAAAGTGGGGGGGAAGTCTGTGCATCTTATGGAGCGAAGGCGGTAGCATTGCCCCCACTGGCCCCGTGCGAGGGAGCCTCCCAAGGGTCCGAGTGAGCCTTCCAGGACCCTTGCGACCCTCCCCCACCCCCACGGGGCCAGCGTGGGTGAAATCACCAGCTTCCAGGTGGGGGGAGCGTCGCAAGGGTCCTGGAAGGCTCACTCGGACCCTTGTGATGCTCCCTCCACCCCCCCCACGGGGCCAGCATGGGCGAAATCGCCAACTTCAAGGACCTTTTCCTGGAAGCTGGTGATTTCGCCCCCGCTGGCCCCGTGGGGTGGGGGTGGGGGGAGCGTCGCAAGGGTCTGAGTGAGCCTTCCAGGACCCTTTCAACGCTCCCCCTAACTCCCCACGGGGCCAGCATGGGTGAAATCACCACCTTCTGGGACTCTTGAGGCTTGGGAAGCTTCAGAAGAGTCCCAGAAGGTGGCAATTTCAAACTCTCTTCCCCCCTGGGGGGCAGGTTGAGTCTCTAAAGGGTCCTGGAACACATCCTAGGACCCTTTGGAGACTCACCCTGCCCCCCCCGGGCCAGAGGGGGTGAAATCGCCACCTTTTGGGAGTCTTTTGAGGCTTGGGAAGCTTCAGAAGACTCCCAGAAGGTGGCGATTTCACCCCCTCTGGCCTCTTGGGGGGGGGCTGGGTGAGCCTCCAAAGGGTCCTAGGGTGTGTTCCATAAGACGGACCTCTCCATAAGGCTCACCAATTTTTAGGAGAAGAAAACAAATTATTTTTTTCCTGTTTTCTTCTCCTAAAAATTTGGTGCCTTATGGAGCGAAAAATATGGTAAATAGGTACCACCATGGTGGGAAGGTAATGGCATTCCGTGTCTAGTCACACTGGACATGTGACCATGGAAACTGTATATGGCCAAATACTGACTCTACGGCTTGGAGGCGGGATGAGCACCGTGCCCTAGAGTCAGACACGACTGGACTAAATGTCAAGGGAAAGTTTTACCTTCACCTAGGCTTCAGCAGTATGTGGACCGAGAACTCCCAGAAGTACAAGCTGGATTTCAAGGGGCAGAGGAACTAGAGACCAAATTGCTAACATGGACTGAATTATGGGGAAAGCCAGAGAGTTCCAGAAACACATCTACTGTACTTCTGCTTCATTGACTACGCAAAAGCCTTTGACTGTGTCGACCACAACAAACTACGTCAAATTTTTAAAGAAATGGGAGTGCCTGAACACCTCATCTATCTCCTGAGAAATCTATATGTGGGACAGAAAGCAACAGTTAGAACTGGATATGGAAAAACGGATTGGTTCAAAATTGGGAAAGGAGTACAACAAGGCTGTATATTGTCTCCCTGCTTATTTAATTTATATGCAAAATAAATCATGCAAAAGGCAGAACTGGATGAATCCCAAACTGGAATTAAGATTGCTGGAAGAAATATTAACAATCTCAGATATGCATATGATCCCACTCTGATGGTAGAAAGTGACGAAGAATGAAATAACCTCTTAATGAGGGTGAAAGAAGAGAGCGCAAAAAATGGTCTGAAGCTCAACATAAAAAAACCCCTAAAATCATGGCCACTGGTCCCATCACCTACTGGCCAATAGAAGGGGAAGATATGACGGCAGTGACAGATTTTACTTTCTTGGGTTCCATGATAACTGCAGATGGTGACAGCAGCCCCGAAATTAAAAGACCCCTGCTTCTTGGGAGGAAAGCGATGACAAACCTAGACAGTATCTTAAAAAGCAGAGATATCACCTTGCCGACAAAGGTCTGCACTGTCAAAGCTATGGTTTTTCCCTTAGCGATGTATGGAAGTGAGAGCTGGACCATAAAGAAGGCTGACCACTGGAGAATTGATGCTTTCGAACTGTGGTGCTGGAGGAGACTCTTGAGAGTCCCCTGGACTGCAAGAACAAACCTATCAATTCTGAAGGAAATCAACCCTGAGTGCTCACTGGAAGGACAGATCCTGAAGCTGAGGCTCCAATACTTTGGCCATCTGATGAGAAGAGAAGACTCCCTGGAAAAAGCCCTGATGTTGGGAAATTGTGAAGGCAAGAGGAGAAGGGGACGACAGTGAACGAGATGGTTGAACAGTGTCATCGAAGCTACCAACATGAATTTGACCCAACTCCAGGGGCATTGGAAGACAGGAGGGCCTGGCATGCTCTGGTCCATGGGATCACAAAGAGTCGAACATGACTTAACAATTTATTTATTTATTTGATTTATTTGATTTATACCCCGCCTATCTGGTCTACTCGACAACTAAACAACAACAACAACCTGGATAACTTCATCTGCTGATTTTCATATAGACTTACTAGTACAGAGGAATGGAGAATCTACTGTATACTCTTCATGAGCTGTTTTGGTAAGTAGGGTTGAGTGAAGATAACTCACATTTCTTAAGAGTCAGCCTGGCTTGGACCAAAAGTCCGGAGCTTTGTCATTCTATTCCATAACTGAGTCTCCCAAAGTGACATCTCTTTCTTGGAAAGTTCGTAGGTAGGACTTAGATCTGAAGGAAAGCCAATAACCCTCTCTTGTTGATCTTTATCAGCTGGGGAACTCTGAAGGAAATTGTTTCTGAAGCTGGAGATGAATATATCCAAGAATTAATTGCCTACTCTTTTCAATGAAAGGGATGTAGGAAGGAAAACAAGAGACAAGCTAGATGGTTTGTACAGCATAGCCACCTGAAGGTCCATACTCACTCTTGAAGACATCCCAGAAATGCAGTGAGTGAGAATGTTCTGTGTTCACTACATCTGGATTCTATTAGTCTCCAAAATCACATCAACTTTGATTCAGGTTATTTCCATATGCCAAGGAAAGGCAGTTATAAAAATGGTCATCTTACAAATGTATCAAAATCAAATGCATATTACAATGTACTTCATCTTGTTTTGATATTATCACCTCAAAAGGAATATTTATTTATTTATTTATTTATTTATTTATTTATTTATTTATTTATTTATTTATTTATTTATTTATATGCCGCCCACTCTGCCCAAAGGTCTCTGGGCGGCTTACAACAATTAAAATTCAATACAATAAAAAAAAATTATTACAAAAAAATGAGAAATCCGTCTGAGTCCTCTCACGATACAAGGAATGTTTGAGTCTAGAGTTTTGTTTTATAATCAACAGCGATGCTAATGGCTTGATTCTCGCTTTCTAATAGCTTAAAGAATAGGAGGGTTACAATATTTTATTTATTTATTTATCTATTTATTTATCTATTAATTTAATTTAATTTATATCATGCCCATCGGGACCGAATTCTACTCTGGGGGGCTAACAGCAAATTCATAAAACAAGTTCATAAAAAGAATAGCCATATAAGATAACAATATAATATGATACAAGATGGCAAAAATAAATTAAATAATGATAGGAGGGAAGGCCTCTTAAAGAGCCAGGTCTTGAGCTTGCTCTTAAAAATACCCAGCGAGGGAGCCAGGCAAATTTCTGGGGGTAGATTGTTCCAGAGGCGAGGGGCCACTGCCAAGAAGGCCTGGTTTCTTGTTTTCTTCTCTCCAGGCCTCCCTCGGTGTTAGACCCCTCAACCTCCCCTTCTGGCTAGAGCGAATGATACGGGCAGATCTAGGTGGGAGGAGGCGTTCCGCCAGATATTGAGGTCCTAAACCATTTAGGGCTTTATATGTCATCATTAATACTTTGAAATCAATAAGATGGAGGGGAGAATGAGAGAGGAGACAACACATCTATTAAGGTGTGGAATCCAGGTTTGTGAGAAAACCTAGGCTTAGCTGTACTGTAATGCCAAAATATTGCTCATTCAGCAGAGATACAGATCTTTTGTTTCTCACCAGGTTTGAGAAAGGGACATTTCAATTCACATTTCATGGCTTTTGAAGATCAACAGGAAGTCAGCTGCAGCCTTCTGGTTTATGAAATACAGTGGTGCCTCACTAGACAATGATAATCTGTTCCACTGAAATTGCTGTTTAGCGAAATCATTGTCTAGCGAAAAGCATTTCCCCATTGGAATGCATTGAAACCTGTTTAATGTGTTCCGATGGGGAAGAATTGTCGTTGTCTAGCGAAGATCGGCCATAGGAAAGCTGCTTTGCGAACCGCCAATCAGCTGTTTAAATCACTGTCTTGCGAAGCTTAGGTCCCAAAAACACCTGTTTTGTGAGCGCGGAGGGAGCTGTCAAAATTGTCATCTAGTGAAAATCAGTTTGCGAAGCAGGGACCAAACATTGTCCAGCGAAATTCCCCCATAGGAATCACTGTTTTGCGAATCACTATAGCGATTGCAAAAAGTCAATGTCTAGCAAAAGAACTGTCATGCAGGGTAACTGTCTAGCAAGGCACCACTGTATTTCCAGTATGACTGTGACTGTGTAGAACAAGATGTTCATTCCTGCTTCAAGGTATTGCTTAAGATCTATGTAACAGCCACCCTCAAACCTCAAAGAGTGGTTGCTACTTTACTTTAAAACTCTGCTGCCACCAACTTATCCTTTAAAAAAATCATAAAAGGACAAGTATAACGTTTCAAAACAAAAATCTGGTTTATTGATTACAAAAAATAAAAATGGTAAATCACTGGTGAAGAATCAATTAAACAATCACTGTTAATAAAAACACTGGCTCACACAGACTATTTCTCCACTGACAGGCTCACTCACTCGCTCTCACTACTAAACACTTTAAACTCTCAGCTCAGACTCTCATCTCTAATCTCCCCTCACACATTCTTCACCCCCCTTTTTATACTAGCTCCTCCCCTTAAGTTCCACCCTCCGTCACACCATAGGCTGATGACTCACTGCCCAGCTGTGACGGACATGTGATGTTATGTCTGCCTGTTACAATCTAAACTTTAGGTATTGCAAGTTTTTTGAGGATGATGCATCTAAAACCATTACCTTGTTATATGCAAGGATGAGAGTTTTTAAAAACACATTTGAAGGAGTCAACTTAAATAATGAAAGAAGTATGTTTTCCACTAACTGCCTTTGACCGAACTAGTATAAAAAAAGAAGGGAAAAAAGTCTGAAAGGAAAATTTGAATGTCAGAAAGTATGAACATATACTTGTAGCATCAACGTCACAATGTCAATTGCTTTGGAATGTTTTGCTAGAATTGGACCAAATGTCTTGTTTTAAATGTCTTTAAATATTCAGTAGAAAATTTGTTCAGTGAAAGAAAATGCTCCCTAAATGATAGGTTTAAAAATAGAATGTTAGGAATGAAGAAATCCAAGAAACTTTTCAAGAAACTAACCAAATGATCTCCATTTCATTCTGCTAATTTTAAATCCACGTGTGGCACAGGCTACGGTCAATGAAAGCCTTGTTAAGGTACCATAATGCTGTCTGTTCTTCTTAAGACAACATCTGAATGTTTAGGTAGTGAGGATTTGGTTGAAATAAAACTGGAATTTCATCTTACGTTTCACATTCTGATAATAATGTTTTTAAAATTATTTACCTTTCTCCACTACTGCTTTTGAGATAATTCATGTTTGATTAAATAAATATCTACAAAGAAAGGACTTCAAAACTAAAGTAGTTTTAAAAAATGAAGGGCACAAATATTTGTGCACAGAAAGGGCACATGGGGAAAATGCACCTCCTAACTCAATTCAGGGCACATAGTACCTCAAGTCAGTTCAGTTACTTCAGTTAGTTTGAGAAAAATCATGCAAACAACTTCCCCTGCTCCTGTAAATAAAGATATAACCACAGGTTAAATAACAAATAGGTGGGTGCTCAATCACATATTCTCAACCTGTGGGTCACAACCCCAAGGGGGTCACAAAGTGTTTTCTGGGGGTCACCATGGGTTTGTTGGGCGGGGAAACATCACCCTTGTATTGAACCCCCTCCCCCATTTCTGCATGTACCTCACCTCACCTCTCCCTCCCTTGCACCCTCCTCAAGCCAAGCTCTCTCCGGTCCCTGCTATGGCGCTCCAAGATGCCCAGAGCCCCCTGGCTGTGCACTCTTCTTCTTATTATTAGTATGGTGGCAGTAGTGGATTCTTCTAGACTTTGGGGGCTGGCTGGCTTGCATTGGGGGAGTCAGTGGCAGGCTGGAGAGGAAGTGGGAGAAATGGGGGAGTAGGAGGAAAAGGCTGCCACTGCCACCCAAGCAGTTTCACACACCCCCCACTCACCTCAGCTGCACACCACCACCATCTTAGGAAAGGTGGTGAGGAGATGGCAACAGAGCCACCATTGAAGGGAAGACGAAAAGGATGACGGTTCCCTTCTTGAGGGAAAACTCTGACTCAGTAAAGCCCAATTTTAACCTACCCTTGTTACTTCCACCTTCCAGAGCCCATTAAGGCACTGCTGGGGGTGGGGGAGTGGTTTTAACAAATGCTCTGCTGCAAATTTTGAAGCTTGTTGTTGAGATGCAAGCATGCATTAAATAATAAGTTAGAATTATATTATTAAAAATTATTTTTAATGGGTTTTCTTTAAAAATGCAGTGTTATCCAAATGTGGCAGGCGGTTGCAGGTTACTTGACTATTATAAAAGAGGGCCACAACTCAGAAAAGGTTGGGAAACATTGCTCTATCATGACACTCAGAATCTGCTCCTTGAGGCAGTCACTTCCCCCTACTTCATAACAAAGCCTAGGCTGAATGGCATTACAGAATTCTTGCTCTGGCAGTACATAGCTCTGGCAGTACATACAGTTTTGTTTTGCACTGTAATTTTACTTGTTTATGTGATAAGAGTGGAATGTTCTTCAGAAGTATGCATTTCCATAGTATTTACAGTACTGCTTCCAAATTACAGAAAGTGTTAAAGAATCTCTGATTCCCCCACCCCCCACCCCAAATCTTCTACAGTGTTCTGTTGGGAACACTTTCTTCACAGTTGCAGTCCTCACAAAAATTGTGCCAGGAAATAGCAGTTCCCCCAGAGGAAGTCTGCCATTGCTGCCTGTTGTAATTTCTTTCTGATAATGAACTTTGTTACATATTAAGAAGTTTAACTTTTCTTTCTAGTCTACCAGTTTTCAAACTGGGGTCCCCAGATGTTCTTGGATTGCAATTCCAGAAGTTTCACCACTTGCTATGCTGGCCAGGATTTCTGGGAGTTGAAGTCCAAGAACATCTGGGGACACCAATCTGAGAGCCACTGCTCTATACAGCATGTCTACCTGAAGAGACTTTGGCTAGCATCTTGAGGGCCACAGCTTTTGCTGGAACCAATACAGAAGGAGAAAGGGATCATCCCCTCCCTGTGCAACAGTGGCTCTGGTTGAATATGCTGGAGGGGCTATCTTACAACAAAATGATTAAAATCACCTACTTGTGAAGCATTGAGAAGTAGGTAATTTTGAACCTGAAATGCCCTCCATGCATAAAATAAGTTTTCCCCTTCAGAATGCCACCTTCTATAGATGGAGCATGACTGAAAAGCCAATATCTTTGCTACAGATATAGCCTGCTGTTAGAAGGCGGAATTCCTTCAATGTGGAAGTGTGATGGTCATAGCAGGAGCTTTTCAACCTTCTCATAGTTCATTTTTTAGCTTGCTTGGTTTTGTGACTGCTCATCACAAGGTAAGCTCAGGCTTTGTTTGCAGTCACCAAGATCTAGCCTGCCTTAAGGGAATCCAAACTGCCCTTTGCAAAGATGGCAGCTGCAGTTTCCCTACCCTAAATGAATCCGCAGCCCCTAGCCAGTCTCCCTTTCTACATGCCGTGGCTGGGAGGCCAGATGGAGACCTCGGCAGCGACGATTAAGGTAAGGGGGTGTTGGTGGGGTTGGGGGCTAAAGTAGGGAGAGGAATGGTGGGGGGGTAGGCTGGGGGGTGTCTGGCTGTGAGGTTGTCTGGCTGCCTATTGGCCACTGATCACTTGATGGGCGGCTGGTAGGCAGAATGTTGGTGGGGTTTTTTTTTGTTTGTTTTTTGTAATATGAAGGGCAAAAAAAAAGGGATAAATATTCACCCCTTTGTATTCATGGGGGTCTATGGGACCCACAAATATGAAGTGATGAATATTTAACGAATCCGCTATTTTCGTCAAAAAAGCTGATCTGTTTTTATTTTCACCCCCCCCCCATCTCTACAGGGCACCTATAACAACAGCTGTTACACTGTTCACTATTCATTCATCTATACAGTAATCTGACAGCATGTCGGTCATGTGTGATTGAATGGCTGATCATATGCATTAATAATTACTATTGTTTTGAATTGTTTTTAACTGTTTTAGTTTATAATGTTTGATGGAACCCACTAAGAGGGGTGGGATAGAAATCTAATAATAAATAAATAAATAAATAAATAAATAAATAAATAAATAAATAAATAAATAAAAATAATAAATAAATAAATAAATAAATAAATAAATGAGTACTACGTACGTACGTACGTACGTACGTACGTATATACATACATACATACATACATACATACATACATACACACACACACACACACACACACACACACACACATACATACATACATACATACATACATACATACATACATACATACATACATACATACATACATACATATGACCAGGCTAATCAGATTGCTGCCACAACTGGAGTGCTGCACACATACGTACTGAAAAGGACCCTAGCCACAGTACTGAATAGGTGAGAAAAAAAACCCAGAAATAGTTGTGTGATGCAGTACTTAATCCTGTTGTAAATGAATGTAAAGATGAAATCTGTGGGCAGGCTCTCTCAGACGCTGAAAATGGAATGGGGAATCATTTTTAATCCTGCCAGTTTTTCTGAATAACAGGGTCTCTGCTAGCAGTAGAGCCATTCCTCTGACTTCCCATATTTGCATTTGCTACACTTACTCATCCACGTGCCTTTTGCCTACCCCTTAAATGTTTGAAGTCAGGGACCAACACAAAGATGAGCCAAGACATAATATTTGTTTTAGTTTGGGAAAATATGTGCTTATGTACTGTATATTTTGTGTGCACCATAGATGGTGAGCAAGAAGAGCAAGCTTCTGTCACTATATTATTATGTTACTGTTCAACACTTCCAGTGGATTTTCAGATTAGTAAGTATCGCTGTGTCTACTAAGCTGTTCTTCTTTCTCTGTCATTTGCTGGACATTGTCCAACAGAGAGAATCGAAATCACAGGAGCAGCAGGAGGAAAGGTTCAACTGCAACAGGATTACCAGATTTTTTAATGACAGTTCTTGAAGACTGTTCATTCTATTGTGTTCCAGTGGAATTGACGGGTGACCTGCACAGGAGAAGATGGTTTCTGTCTCATCTTCCCTCCCGTTAAAGTTGGCTTTTTGTCTCTCTGCATGAAAGCTATGCTTTTCACTTCAACAACTTGATTTGCACAATCCCCAGCCATCTTTATTTTGGTCTTGGCAGATGCAAGATTTGCTATTCTGGTTCATTGTATCAACCAGGTTTTATTCTTTGTTTTGTGTACAAAAGCACAGCAATTAAAATAATCTATTACACCTGTTCTTCGATTCTGTATTCTCCAGGTAGACTCAGAAGAGCACTTCCCCTTCCCCCATCCATCAAGGGACACTTCCTTCTATGTCATAAAAAAGCAAATGGAAGGAGGTCCAGTGCAGAGGATGTAGCACAAAGCTTGGAAAGAATGTGTTGCCCCTAAGGTGATGGGACATCTCACTGAGCTGGAGTACCTGGCTGTTAGGAGAAGTGGCAGCCTGTGTAAACTTCGGCATGCTGCACAGTTCTAGAGTGTATTCAGAAAAAATGATTGGTACACCACTTCTTAGTACTCTCTACTAGAGATGGGCATGAATTAAAAAGTCATGAAATTCATTCAAAAATTGCTAATTAATTGATTTGTATTCATAGGAATCAATGCCTCTGAGGAATACAAACCAATGACTTTTAGTGATTTTTGATTCATCAATTCATTTGGATATAAACAGCCACCACAGGCACTTAGAGATTCCAAAATTGTTTCCTCTCACTCTTCTCTACAATCCCTGCACGTTTGGTGAAGATTGGGTTTAACATGTCTGAGTTATACACCCACAAAGACAAGCCCCGGAGGAAATTTCACTCCAGGCACCCAGAGAGAAATTTCTACCAATGTTCATCTACAATCCCTACAAGTATGGTGAAGATTGAGTCTCCCCAAGCTAGCTGCTAAAGGGCACTTTCCTGGGGGCGATCCACTTTGTGGGTGTATAACTTGGATGTCTTCACCAAACTTGCAGGGCTTGTAGAGGAGAATCAAGGGAAGCTTCCCTACAAATTAGGTGTCTTTGCATGCTTGGTGGGTGTTTTATAAGGTTTGAAATTTAAAAATGAATTGACAAATAAATTTGTAATTCATCAGCCTTGACAAATAATGAATCAAAATGAATTGCCATTTTTCTGATTCATGTCCATCTCTACTTTGTACCTAAGAAACATCAAAAGTTGACTTGACAGCACTTAATTAGTATTCATTCCTTAAATTTCATTTTTCTATTTTTATTTTTAACAAGGGGATGACAAAAAGGAAAAGGGGAATTGAGGTTAATAGGGAAGAGGAGAAACAATAACATACTAACGTCCATTCTATACCTATTGCCATATCTAAATTCCAAATTATTCTTTTTACTATTTTTTGCCTTCCAGGTTTAAATTCTCGTTTCAATATATGCTCTTCATATGCTGCCTGTTGATTCAGTCCATTTGTAGAAGAAGTCCCATCTTTCTGTTGCCTTTTGTAAAGGACAGTCCTTTATCACTTCTGATAAAATATCCATTTCCGCTGTTTCCCGTATCTTCTCTATAAGGTCTTCTTGTTTCAGTACCATCGGACTTTTCCAATTTTTTGGCATTCATTAATTTCAGAGCATGATTTTAAAAGTTGTTATTTAAATGCCAATGTTGTTAGTGAGTGGAATCATCATCATCATCTTGGAACTGCAGACCTGGAAGGGAGCCTATGGAGAGGTCCAGCCCTTTCAAGGAGTCTTATTTTTAATGTTGCATTTTTATTCAGATATAAATGTATATTTATATACAGTGGTGCCTCACAAGATGGGCACTCCGTTTAACTATGAATCCGCATTACTATGAGGTTTTTGCGATCGCAATAGCGATCGCAAAATGAACTTTTGAATGGGGGAATTTCGCTGCATGATGATCGGTTCCCTGTTTCGGGAACTGATTTTCGCTTCCCGACGATCAAAACAGCTGATCGTCGGGGTTTCAAAATGGCCACTGGGTGCTCAAAATGGCTCCCCGCTGTGTTTAGGAGCCGTTTTCGCTGCACAGGCACTCAAAAACATCCTCCCCTTTGGAGGATCTTCGCTGGACAGTGAGTTCTTAGCTGATTGGAATGCATTAACCAGGTTTTAATGCGTTTCAATGGCTTTTTTATTTTCGCTTTATGACATTTTCATTCTACAGCGATTTCGCTGGAACAAATTAACGTCGTAATGTGAGGCACCACTGTATAAAGAAAAGAATAATAATTGTGCTGTAAGTCAATTCTGATTTATGGGTACCCTTTCCAGGGTTTTCTAGGTAGGGAATAATCAGAAGTGGTTTACATTCCCTTCTTCCGAGGCAGCCAATGTGGCTCTGTTTGCAGCAGTCACAAAGGGGAATCTAACTCCCAACCTCTGGCTCCACAGCCAGATACCTAGACCAATGAGCTACCCAACCAGCAACACTTGGACGTACAAACCCTTTAAAAAATTTTAAAATTTATTTTCAGTATTTTTAAATGAACATGTTACTAGCATAGTGATCAATATTCATAATTTAATTTTTCTGTTAATATAAAATTTAACATATATGCTTTAAGTTCTGAATGCAAGAAACTACTCAGTGAAGGATGTCTGTGTTATTTCACAAAAGAGGCATTACAAATATGTGGGAGCAGGTTTCGGAGGGACAGGATGGAGTGTGCTGAATTAGATTGGAATATTGTGTGTCTCTTTCCCCTTTCTCTGTTTAAGGCTCCCTAATATCTTGGTCTTTGAAAAGTCTTTGGTAAGTCTTCGAAGACTGTTCCTAAATCCTGTCCCAATGAAGGCAGCCCACTGGAGCAGTGGGATTTGCATAAATATCAATTAGCCATTCAATAATTGATTGGGTATCCTGATAGCAAAGTAACCTTGCAATTCCTAATACGTATAAACAAAATGCCAACTTGGATGGTATTGTCTATTAGAACCACAAACATTAAAGAAGTGGCTCAAAGGTTGTGCAGGCTTTTGACCTCTTCATAATTTTTAAGGTAAGATGGTATAACAGTTAAGGGAGGACAGAAGAGAGAGAGAGAGAGAGAGAGAGAGAGAGAGAGAGAGAGAGAGAGAGAGAGCTCCTAATATGAAGATAACAGATGTTAAAATATATTTTCACAGCTTCCTGGGATGCAGAGTGAATGCATTCTCTCCATCCTCTATTGCTCAGTGATTCTGGCAACAGCCCATTGGCTTGCTTTTGTGATTCACAGGCCCCTGGTTTGGGCTAAAATCAGAAGCATACAGGACCATAAAGTCTTACATATCAGCAGAGCTAGTCAGTTGAAGCCAAGATGCAAATGTTACCCAAGGCTTTGAGGCAATTGAAATCCTCATTTTGGTTCAGTCCCTCTTGGCTACTGGAGATCCTCTTCCTCTGATAGTAAATCCATCCCTGGAAGGCTAATTGCAATGTTTTAGTGGCTCTAATAAAAGGTATTACCCAGCTCTGCAATTTGATTTAAGCCATTATCTCTGTATATGGCTAAGCAAACTGTTATATCAGTATAGAGAACCGCAAACCGTGAAGAAAATCATAATAGGCCCTATACTCCAGTTTATCTGTACCTGAAGCAAATACAATTGGTGGTGCTTTTCACTGTCATTCTTCTAGGGATGTTTTAAAACCCATTCGGCTTGGTTTTGTTTTGCTGCATGTATACATATTCCTGTGTGATACCTATCCCTTGGAATACATGGCAATGCTCAGATCTTCTGCATTTATAGACCTCATCATGACCCTTCTGATGGCTAATTTTGTCACTACATATTCTGTATACAAATAAAAAGCACATAACTTCTGATTTTCCATTTTCGTCTATCTGAATGCATCAGAATTTGTTTTCACGAATTCTGTGTCTTTTACATAAGAGCTGAACTGCTCTTGCACAATGATGGAAATGATGTATCTTTCAGATATGAACGGCCAGAAGTTAGGAAATCTCCATAGGCATTACCTATTGGATGCCAAGTTGCACAACTCAGTATGCAACAAATAATGTCTACAGAGACATCTTAATTCACAGCAAATTGCTTCCAAAGGCTAGGCCATTTGTATAACTGGGCAACAGGACTTCAGTCAACAATATTTCTGACAATGATATCAGATCTTGTCTTCCCTTTAAACCAGGGGTCTCCAAACTTTTGAGCGGGAGGGCCACATCATATATTTTACATATTTTTCAGGGCTAAAGGAACATGCATGTGTGTGCGTGTATGCGCAGCTGCCCCCCACACAGACGCCTGCCTGCCTACCCGCATGGATACCCAAACCCACACACACACCCTGCATACACACATGCAAGGGCTGAAGGGAACAGCCTGGATAAAATGGCAAGGCGGGTCAGATGTGGTCCGTGGTCTGCAGTTTGGAGACCCCTGCTTTTAAATCAACAAGGTATGAGTATACAAGCTGACTTTGATCATTTCAAGTTCTAAAGACAGTTTTTCTCACATAGACCATCCCACAATCAAATGTACATATGATAGGCCTTCCTTCCTTCCTTTCTTGGGCTACTTGAGGCTGCAGTCCAAGAATACCTGGGTTACCCAAGGTTGGGAACCACTGCTCTAGAGGGTTTCTCAGGCCTTTGGAACAGGTTTTGAGGGTGCCTGGGAGCATGGAGGAGAAAGGGAAATAACACCTCGTCCTATTCTTTTGATAGAAGTAGTCCTATCAGTGGAATGGATAGCTAATTCACCACTGGATCCTCTATAGCAGTGGTTCCCAACACTGGAGTCCTGATATGCTCTTGGAATAAAACTTCTAGAAGCCTTCACCACTAACTGTGCTGGTTCAGATTTCTGGGAATTGTAGTCCAAGAACATACGGGGACCTACAGTTGGGAAGCCCTGCTCTAGAAAGATCAACTGTAAGGGCATTAACTTGCACACTCTAAATGGAGATGATCTTTGGCTTGACTTAACTGACATTCTTTCCATTGTGGTCCTTTTTTCTTTTATACCAAATTTTCTCTTAAAGTTAAGGGGAAAAGGCTGAGAAATGTGCAAATCTCATAGAAAATACCTGTTGCAAGCAAAGGGTTCCCTGTATTACTTTTTGTTGCAGCCTCTTCATTTCATATCTCACAGAGGTTTCCCCCACCACCATCTTTTGTTTCTCTTTCTCGTTGTTAAATTGCTGTTGTTTAAAACAGTCTCTGGATGATGGCCTCAAGAGGCTACTCAAATATTTATGATGCTGATGCAGGGAAGCAATGCATCCCAAAGACGGCAAACCATTAATTATCATGTCTTCTTGCTTATAATCACCCTTTCCACCTTGTATCCCATTGCGAGAAATGTATTTAATTCATTACTAATCAACCAAGTGTGCTTTTCTGGCATTCCAAAATAGTCAAATACTTGACTGGGAAATGCACAGATGTAAAAAGAGCTTAGGGCAGTAACCTCTATTTGCATTTCATGTCATCACCATCATGACATGATTCTTTTATGTTAGTGTTGTGTGCTTACACATCTTTGCTTCCTTTTTTGTATTGGGGTGTGTGTGTATGCATGTGCATGTACACACATGCATGAATAATCTCTTGACATATGAGGGAGTCAAGGTTAGTAGCAATTCTAGTTCTTTAGATGAGACTGTAGTGTGTGTCTGAAATAAGGTTTCTATACTTTCATTTTTTTAAGCTGCAGGGAAGTACATTATTGATATCTCTCCCTCTCCCTCGGTCACAAATCACTTATTTCATTTCTATCTGAAAGTATATTGCCCAGGCTAATCATTTCCAAGTTGCCAATTCAATCCATGATGTTGGGATAAACTCATTGCCATCAGATGGCAAACCAACTGTGTCGCCAGCTCCTCATTGACAGATGACTTGCTCAAATGTTTAGAAAGGTGAATGCTTCACATTTCCACCCATCATTTTAAGTATTAGCAAAATGGTCTTTTGAGCTGTTTCATCTATGTTAATTTAAGTGAAGCTAATACAGCCAGGCCACCTGAGGACAATATCTCAGTGTGTAGTTTTATTATGTTCTTCTTTTGTACAAATATATGTGATATATATGTAATGAAGATGAGACTAAAACTGTATTAATTCAGAGAAAGGAATGTGAATGTAGCATATTTTTCTTCTTAAATCCAAGACTGACTCTGCTGTTTTACACGAATAATCTTAACTTTCTCATTTGTTTTTAATCTTTCTAAATGGTTCTCATAGTCAAGCTCATCTAGACAAATGTAGAAACAAGGGTGATGTTCCCATTATTTCCCCAGCTAAACACACTGGTTCATATTTTAAAAAATCTGTATTGTTTCATTGCCTCACTCTGGAGATTTTAATTTTTCTACATAATCATACATTTTCATTTTTTAATGTTTTCACAAAAAGGTGTCCCCTTCTGCAAGCAAGTCCCTCATCTTCTTGGTTGGACTTACTGCAACAACAGACAAAATCCTATGTGTTTTTTCTGCAAAAAGAATGGCTCTGTGTATGCATGACTGCCCTTTCTATGCCAGTTTCATAAGGGGTACTTACGCTGTGGTTGCTAATAGGATTCTGGCCATTGGCCACCTGGTGGTCAGAGGAAATCTGTTTCAGTGTGTGGAAGTCACCAGAATTCAGGATAGTTCCTTGCCACGCTATCTATCAAGACTAAGTCCCATAGATTACTAGAATTGTGACAAATTTTTGTTGTTGTTTGCTGTTTAGTTGTTAAGTCATGTCCGACTCTTCGTGACCTCATGGACCAGAGCACGCCAGGCCCTCCTATCTTCCACTGCCTCCTGGAGTTGGGTCAAATTCATGTTTGATTACACTGTCCATCCATCTCGTCCTCTGTCGTCCCCTTCTCCTCTTGCCCTCACACTTTCCCAACATCAAGGTCTTTTCCAGGGAGTCGTTTCTTCTCATGAGATGGCCAAAGTATTGGAGCCTTATCTTCAGGATCTGCCCTTCCAGTGAGCACTCAGGACTGATTTCCTTCAGAATGGATAGCTGTGATCTCTCTAGGTGTGATGGGACTAGTGGCTATGATTAGGACACCCCATAGGGAGGGCAGCTGCAATATCCAGCACATTATTTGCTCTTGGTGAATACTGCCTCCTACAGTTCTGGTTTAGCATTTAACCCCTATCACGGAACAAAGGGAGCAACTAGTAGACATAGCTTTCAAGAGATAGCATGGATAACTCATAAATCCTTAGCCTGTTCTATTAGGAGGAGAGCAATGCAATTTATAATAAACTGTATATCTATAGCTATCCCTGTGGACAGGGTGCTTGGATCTGTCCGTTCTACCACAACTCCGCTCGACCCTTGCCCATCCTGGCTAATTAGAAGATCAGCCAGGGGGGGTTCGCACCTGGGTCCAGGAGGCCGTGAACGCCTCTTTAAGAGAGGGAGTGGTCCCTACCACCTTGAAAGAGGCGGTAATTCGACCACTCCTTAAAAAGCCAAACCTGGACCCAAGGCTGGTGGCTAACTACCGACCAGTCACGAACCTCCCTTATTTGGGCAAAGTGTTCGAGCAGGTTGTGGCTCGGCAACTCCAGGCGCTGCTGGATGAAACGGATTTTCTAGATCCATTTCAATCGGGTTTCAGGCCGGGTTTTGGTACAGAGACTGCTTTGGTTGCCCTGTATGATGACCTTTGCCGGGAGAGAGACAGGGGGAGTGTGACCCTGTTGATACTCCTGGACCTCTCAGTGGCTTTCGACACCATCGACCATGGTGTCCTTCTGGATAGGCTGGCTGGGTTGGGAGTTGGGGGCACTGTTTTATGGTGGTTCCGCTCCTTCCTGGCTGACCGTGTCCAGAGGGTGGTGCTGGGGGACAGTTGCTCTGCCCCATGGCATTTATGTCATGGGGTTCCTCAGGGCTCGATACTGTCCCCCATGCTGTTTAACATCTACATGAAACTGCTGGGAGAGGTCATCAGGAGGTTTGGGCTGAGGTCATCAGGAGGTTTGGGCTGCCTCTCGTTTCCCACCAATCCAGGTGAGGCAGTTTCTGTGCTGAACTCGTGTCTGGACCTGATAATGGACTGGATGAGGGTCAATAAATTGAAACTCAATCCAGACAAGACGGAAGTGCTGTTAGTGGGTGCTTTGCCAGACAGGCTGGAGGGCCATCTCCCTGCCCTGAATGGAGTTACACTCCACCTAAGGGACAGGGTCCGCAGCTTGGGGGTGCTCCTAGACCCCAGTCTAACATTGGAAGCCCAGGTGGACTCGGTGGCCAGGGGCGCCTTCCTCCAGCTGCGGAAACTATACCAGCTACGGCCCTACCTGGACGAGCGGAGTCTCATGACAGTTACACATGCACTGGTAACATCCCGTATAGATTACTGCAATATGCTTTATGTGGGGCTGCCTTTGAAGACGGTCCGGCGACGGCAACTGGTCCAGAATCGAGCGGCGCGGCTGGTGAGTGGTGTGGCCGCCAGGGAACATATCAAGCCGATTCTGTATAAGTTACATTGGCTACCAGTTGCTGCCCAGGCCCAATTCAAAGTGCTTGTTTTGACATATAAAGCCCTAAACGGCTTGGGCCCTGGATAACTGAAGGACCGCCTCCTTCCATATGAGCCTACCCAGCAGTTAAGATCTAGCCAGGGGGCCCTTTTGAAAGAGCCGTCACTCAAGGAGGTAAGAGGGACGGCTTGTAGACAAAGGGCCTTTTCGGCAGCTGCCCCCAGACTATGGAATGCCCTCCCGACTGAGATTCGTCTGGCACCGACACTGATGACATTTCGGTGCCAGGTCAAAACCTTCCTGTTCCAGAAGGCTTTTAACTGAAATAATATTAGCTGTGGGTCCGATGGCAATTATATATATATTTTAATTGTATTTTAATTGTTACATATGTTTATTGTATTTTAAATGCTGTAAGCCGCCCAGAGACCTTTGGGTAGTGTGGGCGGCATATAAACAAACAAACAAACAAACAAACAAACAAACAAACAAACAAATAAATATCCATAGCATGACTTGTCTACTTCTTATCTGAGCCTGGCTATTTATTATCAGTCAGAGCTTGCCTCCTTATTATCAATATTGCATTAGGTTTCAGTATAATACAATGCCAATGACTCACAATTACTTATATCCGGCAAGAGTATAGGTTCATTCCACTATGCTGTCTACCAGTTTGGTTTACTTGGAACAAGATGCTGCCAGACACTCCATTCTTCATCTCTACTCTTCAGTGCCATTCAGTTTGGCCTAATCATGCTTACCTCATTTCTGCTTAGATGCTTTCCTAAGTGAAAACACGAAATTTACTAGTAACATCTGCTACTGTTCTTTTTATCACTAATGCTCTAGATGGGAAGAAACGATCCAATAAAAATACAGTAGAAGCACTACAGTATTTTTAGACAGAACTAGACAGGAAGCTGATCCCATATCTAGAAACAGTACTATCTCAACTGATAAAAGAAATTTTGTTGTGAAAGCATGTTATTTGCCTCTTCTGCCACAGCCCAATGAGAACATGTACAGTGCTTACTTCCAATACCAACAGCTGCAGGAGGATGGGACGATATGCTAGATACAGTATTCATTTGTTCGTTCTTTCATTTGTTCATTCAGACATTTGTATGCCGCTTAACTTAGTGATATGCACAACTCTGGGCATTTAAACAGTAACTATAAACTATCCTGAACTGCTCAGAAAAACAAAGACCCTGCACAAACTCCATAATAAATGACAATCATAATGAAAAATGAAAAATTAAGACCTGAATAGTAGCCACTTGGGATCAGATTACAGTGGTGCCTCGCTAGACAGTTACCCCGCATGGTAGTTTTTTCGCTAGACATTGACTTTTTGCGATCACTATAGCGATTTGCAAAACAGTGATTCCTATGGGGGAATTTCGCTGGACAATGTTTGGTCCCTGCTTCACAAACCGATTTTTGCTAGACAATGATTTTGACAGCTCCCTCCGCGCTCGCAAAATGGGTGTTTTCGGGATCTAAGCTTCACAAGACAGCTATTTAAACAGCTGATCAGCGGTTTGCAAAGCGGCTTTCCTATGGCTGATCTTCACTAGACAACAACGATTCTTCCCCATTGGAATGCACTAAACAGGTCTCAATGCATTCCAATGGGGAAATGCTTTTTGCTAGACAATGATTTCTCTAAACAGCGATTTCAGTGGAACGGATTATCATCGTCTTGTGAGGCACCACTGTATTTAAAAGACAAAGCTCACCATTATAAGCCAAGCTGGCCATTAAGATTTTTGTGAGAGCCCTTTTCTTGGTCTGACTAATCTTGGAAACATGGCTGGTATGGATATAAGTTATCCTTTATGGCTGCTCCTAGGTTCTTCCCACAGAGGACGGGGTCATTCCTTCTTCCCTTCTGCCAGCAGGCAAGGATGTTTATTCAGAGAAGGTTCTGGCACCTAGCTAATTTGTTATCAAAGGGTATAACTTTTACTGTGATCCCAGTCAAGAATACTGTATTCCAAAGCTTAGGAAAGTTACTTTCTTAAACGCTCTAATACTGTACTCATAGAATCTGCAAGCCAACAACCATGCTGACTGGAGGATAATGGAAGTTAAATCCAAAAAATAACTTCTCCAGACTTTGAAATACATACAGTAAGCAATATACAAAAAATTGTACCTACAGAGGCCATTGATGCAGCTCTTCTTTTCTTGGAGGGAGGTCAGGAGGGCACAAAGTTCGCCAGACGGAAAGTTTTGTGGCAAATGCAATTCCACCTTTGTCATTGTGCCTTGGCTCCAATGACTTTTCTGAGCCCAGCCTTGTTAACACAGATGACTTTGGCTGAAATCCAGTTTGTTGTAGCATAACTTAAAGTTACATGAGGGTAACTTTGCCAGGCATCACATGTGGGCGACACAGACTGCACAGTTCTATTGTTCCTGTTGTGAGCAATTGTGCAATGTGCTGGCAGAAACCCATCTTTTTGCACTACGGTAGCTGCAGCAGGTGTAACATTGAGTTACACCTGCCTAGCTACACTACAGGATTTCAGTCTCTGGGTAGAACCAGGTTTTGCCAGTGAGACTGGGACTGACCTTGTGGACCCTGCCATCACGTCCTTCTCCTCCTCCCATTTTTTCATGTGATGGACAAAGTTGTTTTCTCTTTTTCCTGCCTTTTGTTAGCCTATGGCAGAATTCTGAGGCGATGCCTCCATCTGCCTCCCTCCCCTTCTCTTGCCTATGCATAGTGAAAGCATGCAACTTCCTGTAGGTGGAGCAGACAGATACCTCTCTCTCCAGGACAGGTGGCAGACCGGCTGATTCTTATCTCCCATTTTCAGAGAGGTGAGAAGCAGCAGGAGCCCTGAATACAATAAATGAGGAGCAAAGTGGTAGATCAACCAGTTTATCCAATATCCTGCAAGCTCACACTAACTAAGGGCAAATGTTTTCTTTGTTTCTTCTCCTACCTTTCTTTCCTGGCAGTTTTTTTTAAAAAAATCTCTTCCATTGATTACAATGGCAGGCCCAGGCCCAGGTAGGTAAGGAGATTGCTTGAGGAAGAGGGAGCTTGGAATCCAGCAGATACAAGGCATGTCCTCAGCTCTATCTCCACTCCATGTCTGAAATACCGTACCTGTGGGCTATCATCCATGGACAAATCTCTAGCGCCACGCCTATGATAAAGGAGATTTCCATGAGTGCAATGAGGGCCTGTATGGCGGGAAAAAGGCATATGTGTCCACACAACACCTCTTCCAGCATGCTAGATTGGAGAACTAGGATTATTCTCTATGTTAAACAAACAGATCCTGTAACAGTGCCCACCAAAATTAAGTATAACATGCTGAAGAGTTTATCTCTTTGCTTCACAAATGTTGATTGATATATTAACAGACTAGCAAGGGCTTGAGTTTAAAATATGAAGAAGGAATTCTGGGTCTTTATTTTCCTTGTGTATTACTTCTAACATGCGCTATCAGCCTAGGTTTAGAATATATGTTTCAGTGTCACTTCAGCATCAAAGCAGAGAACTGTGTTATAAGAATGAGTTATCAAAGAGAAACAGGTCATCATAACTTGGAGTTTCGGAGCACATTTTTAATAAGCGTATCATATGTGGCTCTTTTATTTAATTTCATCTTTGATAAAGGGCAGGAGGAGAGTAAGAATAGAAGGGGAAAAATACACAAACAACTCCTCTTGCTGTTGTTCCAAAGTAATTCAATCTCCAAAGCTTAGCTTTCTTTGACAGTTTCATCTCTTAAAGGCAGTGGACGCAGTTGCCTGTCAGAGAATATTAACATAAACATGAAAACAGAATTTCAAGTATATTGATAGGTAAGCCACACTAAAATATATATTCCTACCAGTACAATTAAACAATATTAGAACTATGAAGTTGTCCATGTCTGCTTCTCTCCTTCATCTAGAATTATTAAAAATATAAAATGAAAGTAAGATACACAAACAATCAGGAAGAATACTATCTTAATTGTTCTATGAATGTTTGAGTTGTTATGAATGTATGCATATATTAATTTAATTTATATCCTATCTGTTATGGTTAAGTTTTGTCAGTGCACATATTGTATTGCTGTGCAGTTGCTTATAATTTTACATTTTTAGATCCTTTTGTTTTAATTTAAGCAAAGGTAGAAAACCCAGGATGAAGCTGGGGGCCCTCTGAGGCACTGGCCAGAGCTTTTCTGTTAGATAAAGAGAGGTGAACTTTTCACAGTTATAAGCCACAAGAAACCACCTAAGAATTCAAGCTGTTTCTAAGATTATAACTAGAGCCCACACACCTTTTTCATATCTCTCTCACCCATTTAATGTTATGTGTTTTGATTCATGCTTGTAATTTAGGTGTCATCTGTTCTACTGATTGGAGAAAACTCTTTCTGACAAAGGCTGGGGGCAGTCATGATGTGGGGAGATACAAGGATTTATGAACATGTGCAGGCCATTGGTAAAGATCAGTCAGTGATAATGAAACTCCTTATACAAAACTTCACAAGCAAAGAAGGATGCAGTTGTGAGCAGGTTGGATCATCCATGTGCTTGATACAAATTCTGAAACAGGATTAAGAAAGGCTCCCAGCTTTTTATTTTATTTATTTAGTTTCCTACTCATCAACTTATGGATGAAGTTTGGAATTTTCATTTTTATTGTGCAACTCTTCTAACATACAGCAACTGAAACAAATGTTCAGTTTTGTTGCCTATTCATTCAGGCTGGGACAGTGATTTTGGATCTCTTTCCAGGATGCATGGAGTTGTGATACAGTGGTTCCCCGCATGACGATGATAATCCATTCCACAGAAATCGCTGTTTAACGAAATCATTGTTATGCGAAAACCGTTTCCCCATTGAAACCCGTTTAATGCATTCCAGTGCGGAAAATAGTCATCGTCCAGTGAAGATCGCCCATAGGGAAGCCATTTTGTGAGTGCCAATCAGCTGTTAAAATGGCTGTCCTGTGAAGCCTGGGTCCCGAAAACATAGGGAAGCCATTTTGCAAAGTGCCGATCAGCTGTAAAAATCGTTGTCTTGCAAAAAAAATGGTATGCGAAGCACGGACCAAATCATCATCCAGTGAAAATTCCCCATTGGAATGAATGTTTTGCGAATTGCTATAGCGATCACAAAACCTCATAGTCATGCGGATTTGTCATTTTACGAGGTCATCGTCTAGCGAGGTACCACTGTACACTGAATGTGTGACTATATTCTAAGAACATACTGTGCTAAACCGTATTTAAAAGGAAGATGGTCAGCTGAGAAAGGAATGGCATCAGCTGCAGTGGGCATGGCTGGTAACACGACTGACTGTATTTACTACTTCTCCTCCATACCCTCATGCTATCATAACCCAAATATGAATAAAATGAAGATTGTATGGAACACAGAGCTCAGTTGTGCAGCATCTAAGAGGCACACACAGTGATGTACTTCATGTAGGGTCCAGAATCGTATGTGGGAGAGTGACATATTCACTCCCTGCTTATCCACTCCTCCACTTCCCCCATCCCTTTTGCAAGCTCCTTCTGGTTTTATCATGTCTTTGCATCAGTGTGATTTTTTAAAAACCTTCATGAATATTCATATTTAATGCATATTTAAATATATATTTTGAATATATGTTCTCAACCAGTATACATTTATACATTAGTGGAACCAGTTACCTCGGGAGTTGGTGAGTGCTCCAACACTGGAGGCATTCAAGAACAACTTAGATAATTACCTGGCAGATATCTTTTGATTGTATTCCTGCATTGAGCAGGGGCTTGTAGGCCCCTTCCAACATTACCTTTCCATGATTTTCTACGATTCTGTGATCTAAATTAATCAGAAAATGCAGATTATGAAATGACATTTGCTACATATTTTGAGCTACATATTTTGTTTGGCGAAATCACAATCAGAAGAATAATTTAGTTCTGATTCACAAATTAGAGTTCAACCAAATGGCTGCAAAGGTGTGTGCTTGTGACCTTTGTGTCTACCAGGAAATCACTCCAGCCTGGGCCCAAAAAGTAGGAGCTCTAGAGTGGGACCAAAACAGTCCAGCTTCAGCTTGGATTAGAGTTGGATTAAAGCACAGTTCCCAATGTGTCATGTGATCACCAGGAAATAGGTTCTACCAGACTACTCCACAAGAGGTCCACATTGTGATTTATTTCCATGTGTGAGCAAACCTTTTGTCTTGGAGTTCGGGATCAGCTCAACTCACATTTAAAAAGATAAAATTCTTCAGGCATGGCTATCAAGATGAAGAAAACAAGACAGAGGAAGCCACACTGTTTCAGATGTATCTGTAGGCCAATGAATAAATGGAAACAAAAATCCAAGCCAGTGTGTTCAGGCAAGAATGAATTACAGCATAATAGAGGGAAAAACAGAGCCAAAAAAAGAGAGGTCTTGATCGGTCCATATGAATGTTTGCTGGACTTCTTTAGTAAGAAAGAAAGAAAGAAAGAAAGAAAGAAAGAAAGAAAGAAAGAAAGAAAGAAAGAAAGAAAGAAAGAAAGAAAGAAAGAAAGAAAGAAATTTTTTGGATATTCAAGCAACACCCAAACCATGGGAAAAAAAGTTTCATATCATTTTGGCATTTGTCCAGCATGTTGTCATTTGTTCAAAGGATATTTGTAATGAAAATATTTCTCCAGCCATGGAATTCATAGTTTTCCCACTGCTTTAACTATATTGCTTTAAATGTAGAACAAAACAGACTTTGTGTTGGAAATCACAAATGGGTGAGGATTTCTCTAGGAGGAACAGGAGGTGTGATCCCTCTAAAAGGAATAATTAAGAAAATGCAGTATAATTATTTCTCAGAAGTGGCGTAAGCGAAAAAAATTCTAATCTCACACCCTTACATGCAGCTGCAGCAAGCAAAAACTCTCAGCATAACTGACTTTCACATGTTCACATTTCATAACCAGAGAGTTTGCTTGAGGCTCATAACTGACAGCCAAAAATACAAGTGATCAAATTTGATACATATGTGGGACTCCAGTCATGAACACTTAAGAAAGAAAATAGAAACTGCTATGGTCCAAAAGTACACTTATTGCCATGGAAACTCTGGAAAGATCACTGTGTGGGATTTGCTGACCCCATCTCTGCTCTCAAGTAACGTTAAGACAAAGAAAAAGTTTAGTTAAAAAAACTTATTGCAGCTTCATTTTTGGACAATTTGCAAATATCGGGAAAAGGAACTTATTCGCAAGAGTCTTATCTTGAAATAGCACTTCAAGTCAAGGTAAGTCTAATGGGAGTAGCAAAATTATATACTTAGAAGAAAGCATAATCCCAAGGTTTCAGTTTCAGAATGATTTATTGCTATATGCCTTTTTATTTAGCAGTTTGACCTACTTGGAAATTTTTCTTTTTAAAAAAGGCTATATGATCAGTTCAAACTACTTGGTTTTTGTCATTTGGAAAGTGTATTATAATTGAACCTATTGTTCCGTCTAAGAAAGGAGATATTTTTGACAAATCTCTGCAGATCTAAATAGATGCAAGTGTATGATTGCAAAAAGGCCAAATTCAGCATTATATTAAATGAGTTATCTAGCTATGTATTTTATCTTGTTTTGTTTTGTTAGATTTCTATTCCACCTGTCTGCCAAAAATAGCATCTAGAGTAGCTGACAACAATAAAATAGCAATAAAAGCCAAAAGTCATTAAATGAGATGAAAAATAGATCAATAAAATAAAACAACAGCCCCCTTTGATAAAAAAGAGAGATGCAAGACCTTGAGGTTTTCATAATAAAAATAATATTTTGCCAGCTTAATCTTTTCAGACATCATACAAGAACATTAATCTAAAATAATTTATTTGAGTTTTGTTTTTATTTTTTATTTTAAATTACATTCTTAATTAAAGGGATTGGATGATTCACAGGTTTCTCAAAAATGCGAAAAAGTTTGGGAACCACTGTTCTCCATGAAGTTCTTTATATTTTCCAAGTATTTCAAAACTTAGGTTATTTAATACCCTATATAGCAGAAAACTGAGAAATAATCTCTCTTTCAGAGAATTTAAAATATCTAACCATCAGGGAACATGATGCATGTTTCAGATTTTGGGAAGTTGTCACATATTTCATTGAATGAGCTGGCAGGCCTACATACAACTTGAAAGGTAGGCCTGCTGATGTCTCCCAAACAATCCAGTGCAGAAGTAGACTTGCCTATGGGGATAAGAAATGCTTGATAGTTTAAAATGTACAAATGAAAGTTGTTAATGAAAGGTCACTGTATGTACACAGATCC
This sequence comes from Pogona vitticeps, assembly GCF_051106095.1. Classification (NCBI taxonomy): domain Eukaryota; kingdom Metazoa; phylum Chordata; class Lepidosauria; order Squamata; family Agamidae; genus Pogona; species Pogona vitticeps. Next base: position 255,310,139 of record NC_135784.1, on the reverse strand, counting down.
CTTCAATCTGTGTTCCTGTTTGGTTCTTCAGTTTCCTAAGGGCTATCCACAAAGAAAACACCACATGTATTGACTTGCGTGACAATGACATTTCGCTTTTGATCAACTAAAAATTTAAGTCACTGTTCTGTTGGGACTTCCATTTCCAGTATAGCACTATATTTTGGTAGTAGATAGTAGTGGCAGATTTCTAAGATATAGTTTGCTCCTCCTTGCTATAGAGTCTAAGGACTTGTGAACCTCATTGCCTTTTGGGAATGTAATCTTGACCTGGGGGCTCTGCCATTTTGTGTGGGAGTCCTATGACACCCATTTTAGTGCATTTGGAATCAGCATTAGGGGTTAGCATGCAAAGCTCATCAATTTCTTTAAGAATCATTCACCACATCTTTCAAGAAAGTCCTTCCAATCAACATTTGTTTGAATTTGGCCATTTGACTTTGTATAGTAGGGAATATTGAGGGAGAAACCATTAAAATTGTACCAGTTGACATAGATGTTATGGATTTATGAGGAAGTTAGTAAACTCAAGAGCAATAATTTCATCTCTCAGTAGCTGAGAAGGATAACACTTTCAAAAGTTTTGAAATCGCTACAATAAAAGTAAGTCTTATATCATGACATGCAATGATTTTTCCAGTCAATAACTTCAGAACGCAGAAGGTTATGTCCCACTTAGGTTCCATTCAAATTCTTACATGTGCCCTCCTGTATAATAGCCTCTTCTGTTCCCAAGTACACTAGTCCAAGTTTGCAAGAAAATTGTCTGGGAAATATAAGCTTATAACGTATACTTCCTGCTTGTTGGCTGCTTTGGCATTCAGAATTGTATTTTGGTTTCTTGTTCAGCAGAGAGATCTACCCGGATCATCTGGAAAACTTTGTTTAAGATGTTTTCTGTCAGGTGTCATCTGAGTCTAATACATGTTTGTACAGTTATATAGGAAGAAACCACCAACATAATGATGTTTATTCTTCAGGCTATTGTCCATAAACTACAAACTCAAATCCAATTTAAATGAAAGTCAGTGTTAAGTTCTATGACATACACATGTATTACACATGACAAGTCAGTGGCTCGAGTCATCAGACTCATTCAAGGCATATGGCTGATGCCAGAAATGTGGTTTCTAAGTTTAAAGAAGGTCACAGATCATTGAATATGGCCACAAACCAATCACACATATTTCTAGCATGCCCAAAACCCAAAGAACGCTTTATAATGTACCTTTTTTGACCAAGCATTTGTTGTATACTACAGCTCTTTGCCTGAGATGGGTGAAGAAACTCTTTCTTGCAATGAAGAGCCAGATTGCCTTGTGAGCTCAGTGAAAGCATTTGGCTGTAATCTTGAGAAATGCCAGCTCTAGTCTTACTAGTGGGAGGGTGCCAAAGGGTCATTAAATCCAGAAATTGAGTTGGTGGCATTGATGACGTGAAAGAAACTGGAGGATACTGGAATTGCAGGATAGGAACATCAAATCTTTGAGCTGTTAAAGGAGTAATATAGGGAAGGACAGATGAAGTGCACTGTCACATCACAATGGATTAGGGTGATTACTGTGGGCACAGAGATAAAAATGAAATGTCATATGAAAGCACAAAACATCGTTTTGAAGCGAAACAAATGTGGTGATCGTTGCCTCCCAAGTTTACAAGACCTTGTTAAAAACAAATCTCAAACACAAAAAGGTAGAGTCATGCTCTGAGATATACACAAGCTACATATTTTGAGACTACTTTTAGCTGACCTGTGATATGACAGAAACCTCGGGTAAGAGCTCCAACAATGTTACTTTATTAAAATGATGATTTGCTCTCTAAATCTGGCTGAAACTGAGCAGCTTTGGAACATTCATGGACATTCTAACTGCCCAGGTATCAGCCATACAGCACAAAGGAAAAAGTCACCCCGTGCAGAGAAAGAAGCAAACAGTATGTTGGCAGTTATAGACCAAAAGGCTGGAGAGGCGACCCTCTCTTTTTCTGTGTTGTAGATGATGATGTCATCTGTAAAATGGTACTTGGTTTCATTCCACATGCCTCTGTCTTTCCCCATGGATTACCGCTGTGATTGCTTTGCTTCTGGAGGACTGAATGGCACTTCTGCTTTTCTGAAGGAACAGTGGGGGTTGGTTATTCTCTTCCATTATACTATATCGAGGACTTGATGACACTCCCTTCAATTGTTCCTCAGTCTCCTTTCTTCAATGAGGGATGGAAGGGATGGGTTCTTCAGAGCCAGCAGAAAATCATACTCCACCCATGATGTTATTATGAAGATCCATTTTATGGAACCATAAAGTGAAACAATAGATTCCAGATATTATGGAATAATACTTTGTGGATTTCAGTTCTGCACAAAGGCATTACTGACTTTCATTGGTTCTGTGTTTATCACCCCAGTAATTAATGAAAGAAGAATAATTGCAGCCTCATTTTAAAATGTTGTGTCAGATTCAATTCAGCTTTGTGTTTGGATCAAGGGAGCTTGTGAAAGAACATTTCTTGCATATTTGCCCCTTAAATTCATTTTATCTCCAGAAAAACAGCCGCAGTGCTTTGTGAATTGCTTTTCAAGTCCTTGCACCATATTTCTGCTGTAAATCTACAAAGGAACTTACACAACTAGGATATGCAAGTTGTACTGGCATTTTGTATGTCTTCCATACTATTTTACATAAGCTAACCAAAATGTGATAGAGGGCTGCTAGTGAGCATAGCCCCTGTCAGTGATTCCAGTATCATCACGTCTTATTATTAGAACATTGTCATCACATTATAGCTCAGATGTGTAGAAGAACTCCTTTGCAGCCTAAACTAGGCTTGGAACTTTTGTTTCTTTTGGGCTCAGCTGCCAGAATTCATCAGGAATTCTCCAGGCAGATGCAGTCCAAAAACCAGGAGTTTAAAGAGATTTTTCTCACCTCTATGTGGGTCTCCATTGCCATCATCAGAGCGTTTCAAGAAGAAAGAACCTGTCCACAATGGTCCCTGGGTGTGTCAAGGGTTCCTGGGAGTCTGTAGAGACTATGGGATGGGTAGCTCTTTGAAGTGCATACAGAGCCTAGTAGGCAGTGAAACTACCTTTCCTATGATGCTTGCTACGCTCAAGCACTACTGGGAGCAGTTTACTTCTTTTTTGAAAGGCCAATAAAATGGCACCAGAGCCCTACATGGAGATAAAAAAGGCTCTTCAAACTATTGTTTTTAGGCTGATTCTGACCAGGGGAATTCCTAGAAATTTTTAGGAGGTGCAGTATCCCAAAAATAAAAGTCCCCTCCCAAGACTACCTTGCCAGAGTTCACGGGCTCTAGCTCATGAGAACATATCCCATGAGAAATGTATTAAGTCTTTGAGGTGCCACAAACTTTTTGTTATTTTTAACTGAGATCCTTGGATCTTCCTGTTGTGTAGAGAGGAGCAGGTCTGTGATCAGTGGCACCCTCCACTTACCTGTTGGATAGGTGCCACAACCTCTGCTTATTCAGCAGGTCTGAAAGGACCCTTTGGGTGTGAGAGTACACATGTAGACAGATACGCCTTTTTGCAGAGGTTGGAAAACAGAAATGTTTGGGACTGCCTCTCCCAGAACCTGCCCCAGCAGAGAGGATTCTTTGCAATCCCCAAAAGTGATATTTCCAAGCTCTCCTTTTTCTTGCTTTTGGAAATCCCAGTCCCACAATAAGTTAAATTCTAATCTATCATCAAGTGACTCAATTGAAATAACAGTTTTTTAAAATTACCATCTGTGGGTTATCACGGAACAAAGGAAGGCAGTGAGCCTTAGAGAAAGTACAAAGGAGTCAACAGGCAGATATCCAAGCCAGCGGAGCCTAAAGGCAACGCCCTGAGAGCTCCCTTTATTGACAGCATGAGTTACATAGTATGTTGTGAGAATTCAGATGGTATACTAGTTACCTAATCGCCACTAGGACTGGCTGAAGAACTCTGATCTTATGCTCTACCTCTAAGTGAAAAGGCAGAATGAGGGTTACCCTGCCTGCTGGCAGCTGCTGCTCTCTGCCAGGAGTGTGTGCACATCACTGGAACAGAATGCAGCTGCAACCTTTAGGCAGAAGTTTACCACCATCCGTCCATGCAGTCTATGTAATCCTTCCTGAAAATGCAACAGTGCAATGTGCTATATGTGGGGCAGTCTTTGAAGATGGTCCAGCAAGTGCAACTGGCACAGAACTGGGCTGCGCGGCTGGTAAATGGTGCTGCCACACGGACTCATATCATGCTGGTTCTGAAACATTTACACTGGCTACTGGTTGCTGTGCGGGCCCAATTCAAAGTGCTTACTTTGACCTATAAAGCCCTAAATGGCTTAGGACCTGGTTACCTAAAAGACTGCCATACGGGCCTGCCCATCCTCTAAGATCAGGCCAGGAGGCTCTTCTGAAGGTGCCATCCCTGAAAGAGGTGAGGGGGATGGCATGTCGAAATAGGGCCTTCTCAGCTGTTGCCCCCCAACTTTGGAAGGCCCTCCCTATATAGATCCACCTGGCTCCAACACTTTTGGCTTTTCGGTGCCAGGCAAAGACCTTCTGTTTGGCCAGCATTTTAATTAAATAGTATTCTTTAGCTGGCCATATGAGCAGCAGGATTTATTAATATTAATGTTTTAATGATTGTTTTTTAATATAGGACATTATTATAATATTACCTATTTTTAATGGTTTTAATGTTTTTAAAGTTTTAATATTGTTGTATGCCACGCAGAGACCACTGGTAATGACGCAGCTAAAAAATCTTGTAAACAAATAAATAAATATGAGTCTTTATTTATTTCTTGAATGCACTCAGTCCTTGACAGAGCCCATGTACACACATCTGTATGCATACAGAAGTGCATTTTGAAACATCTGCTGACTAGATAGGGCAGGACTGGCAGGAATGATTATATTGCTCCATCTTCATATTTAGTCTTTGCATGGAGCAAAAGCTAAGCACTGAGTCCAAGTATTAAAAGGGTCTTTGTATGATTCTGTTTTCCTTCCCTAACTTAGGTATATTTTTATACGCAGTGCTCCGGCACATTTCTCTTTGAGCTGATGGTACACATTTCACTACTACCCTCATAAATTGCCTGCATTATTCCTGATGCAGTCAGACTCATTAATCATGCTTAATTTTTATTTATCTTACGTGAACACAATGCTCATTTTATCCAGATGGGGAGACAGGGAAGATGGAATTGGCTACTGAAACTCCAAGTTTATGAAGTTTAGAAAACACAAAAGCTCTTCAGAGAATACTTTATAGCAAGCAAAGAGACATTAAAAGGGAACAGGTTATGTTTTTAATAATAACCAACCCACCCCCATCCCAATCTGAAAGGCTTGCTTGAAGCTTTTGCTGTTATTCAGCACGTAGGCTGTAGTCCACTTAACATGAGCTTGCTTAGCCTTGTTGCATGATCCCCAGCAGATGCTGGAAAATAGGATGAGAAGTGAAAGGAGTGGTAAAGGCTTTCAAATTTGTGTAGCACTGCATGCCCTGAAAACAATCAGATTTTTATTCTGTGCCCCATCTTTTTTTCTTGAATTGACCCTAAGGGTAAAGGGATGGACTACATTAGTCAGTCATATTTCTACAAGCTCGAAAAGTGCTTGCCATGTAGCCCAGTGCTTGTAAAGACAAAAGGTAGCCATTTTGAAGCAAAAAATGTAAAGCAAGCTCTAGAAATGCCCTGATCCCAAGAGCTACTGTGCAGTGGCCTACTTATACAACTCCTGCTGGAAAACAAGCATGATTACTGTGCCTCATAACCCAGTTCTCCTTTATAGCACAACACAATAAGGCAGACATGAGAAGCTGTGAAGGCCGGCAACTGCTTCAACCCAGCTTTTTTTCCTGATCACCGCTGGTGGAGTGCTATTTGTTCATGCATGTCAAGAAGATTTTTTGCAAGATTCTTACATCAGTAGTGAAGCAACTGACTCTGTGTTAGATGTGTTACCACTGTTTAGATTTACAGAAATGGCCTTTGTACTCCTTTACAACCATCTTCAAAATCAGTTTGTTTGTTTTTTGGACTTATATACCGCCCCATAGCGCTACAAGCACTCTCCGGGCGGTTTACAATTTAATTATACAGGCTACACATTGCCCCCCCCCCCCAGCAAGCTGGGTACTCATTTTACCGACCTCGGAAGGATAGAAGGCTGAGTCAACCTTGAGCCGGCTACCTGGGATTTGAACCCCAGGTCGTGAGCACAGTTTAGCTGCAGTACAGCATTTTAACCACTGCGCCACGAGGCTCTTCCTCGTATTATTTTATATCATATTATTTTATATAATGTATTTCACGGCATCTTGTCCAATTTCTTTTTTTTTTAAATGTTCTGTTAAAAACAAGAACTAAGGAGGCCTATCAGGTCACGGGCACTATAATCTGGCTCTGTTAAATATGAACACCAAAATGTGATATCTTCTTGAAGCCTATGTCAAAGTTTGGTAGGAGTTTTGTATCATTTTGCGGCATAAACTCTGAGTTTTGTAGCCTCATCCCAAACTGTGTACAGATGCATTAAATTGAGTGGTGGTGGTGTCCTAATTAACCTCCATCTAGCACTATCTTTTTCATTCAAAACCTGTTATAGTGTTTTGTGGTGCCTAATGCAAACTTAGCTATCCTGGCACTGCCATAAGGATGGATGAAACTGGAGTTGCTATATGATGCACATCAGTTAGCATCTCTGCTTTGTGTGGAAAAACCAGAATGTTGGATTTTAGGGGGTGCTAACTGGGACACAAGGTTGATCTGGCAGCTACACGGACGTCGAAGTGCTACAAAACCTGGGTCTGTGGTAGAAAATGCTACAAAGCTCCCATAAAATTTTGGCGTATGATTTAAGGAGATAACAAATTTCCAGGTTGACAGTTTGCACAATTCTGTAATATTATTTTTTATGGCTTCCCATATGCAAATCTTTCTATGCTGCCCCAGTTTATGTCCTTATCCAGCAATAAACTTTGTATTTTCCATTTTTATTGGGCACCTTGTTCGGCACAAATTTCACGTCTCCTGAAAAGTAAAATGAGGGGAAAGCCTTTCTACATACAGCATTCCCACCAGTTGTGATCTTTGGGTAGTGTGGGCGGCATATAAATAAAATAAAATAAAATAAAATAAAATAAAATAAAATAAATAAATAAATAAATAATATTAAGTAAAACATACTGTAATGCTGTGCAGTTTCTTCAGCCGGTGGTCATCTCTTTCTTTATGTGATAGCTTTCATTTTTGCCCTTCCTTTTCTTTCTGTACTCTTGAGAGAATGAACTGAAAGAATGCACATATTTTCTAATTAACCCCTTCTCCCATTAGATCATTACCATTTATTTTCATTAGAACTGAAATTTAACGGGAAAGTGCCTAGGAACAGCTTGAAAAGCTTTGTACATTTCCCTCCTTCAGGTACTTATTTAGGTTTTGGCACCAAGAGCCATGCCATATGTCTTCTCTGTTGCATTTTCAGGAGCTGAGGCAGTTCAGCACCATCCAGGAAACATTGAGGACTATGCGAGAATGAATCCTCTACTAAATTAGCATCTGAATACATTTAATCATGGTGAATTTGTACAAGTACTCTTGTGATAGCAAATGATGTGATTTACATCACAACTAGAGAAGTGTGGTCTCTTTGGAAAATGCATAAAACCAAATTGAATCAGAGTATTTGTGCATTTCTGGGGTCACAATGGGGTGGACCAAAGAGCACAGAGATATTAATCGGGTGGATCACTGCATACACAAGTCATTGGTGTTAAATCCAGTATTTATGCATTGTGATTGGAAGTGGGGGAAAAAGAAAGACAGACTCAGGAAGGCGAAGGGCAGTATGCTCTTTAAGTCATTGATTAAATTGCCCAGATCTACACTGTCTGCAGCAGCACTAATTTCAGATCTAAGGAACAAGAATGGCAGGGGCAGAGATGAAGACAGTAGAAAGAAGAGCTAACACTGTCTGTTTAAGAAGGAATAAATGAGGAGTCTGCGCATAACAGTTTTTAAGCCCTTGCCTCCCTTCTTCCCTAGTAACTGCTTTAGGAAGCTGCTTGGGACATTCTTCTGGGGGCTACCCTGACCAGAAGCCCTTGTGTCCTGCTAGCATCATTCAGTCTTGGACCTGGTCTTGTTGTTTGCCAGAGAACTGGAGATGCACAGATACCATCATAGACTTGGGCAAGGACTAGATTGGAGGGTTTCCAAAAGACCACAAGGTGGGCTGATCCCAGTGTGCACTCTTTCTTTGACCATGGAATCAGGGGTTTCAGTCTCATCTCTAACCACCAGCTATCCTGGTTGATGTCCTATGTTGCCAGTGAACAGGAATAAGCACAAATCCTAAAGCAGGATGGAAATACTTATTGTCTAGTGTAAGGTATACTCCCACTGGCCAATTCTCATTTTATATTAGTACATCACCAGTCAACTGAATTGAATCATACAGAATTCTGAATTCGTTGATATCATCATATTGTTGTGTCCATAAATAAGAGTAATTTAGAACACAGCTACATAAATCTGTGTTCTAAATTAGCACAGATTTATGTAGCTCCTTCTGAAATTGTTGCTTAATGGACAACAAGCCACCAGGAATTTCATACATATTAGTCCCATTCTGTTTATGTCTGCTTGAACACTAGATGAGCTGATTCAGTGGATTTGATTGTCTGAGGTTAGACAGTACCTATTTTAATGCCCACCTTTATTCACTTTAATCAGAGATGCAGTATTTAGTTGCTTAATCAGTTTTTAACTGATTAAAAGCATGTTGAATAATCAACTTAAAGGATGCCTCAGTGAATGTTAGGTAGCAATTCCATGACCTACAGGTTGCCATATGCTGGTAAATTGGAAGTGTGCCCTCTCTGTTGTGCCAGAAGCTTTTGGAATAATAAATTAGTTAATTGAGCGTTAAAGGAAGTATTTATACAGATTGAATGTAATGACCACTATTTTAGAAGAAGCATTTCCTCTGTGTGAGGAAAGAGTGAATATTTTTTGTCGGGGGATGCTTAAAGCAGAGTAAATACATATTTTCCCTTTAAGTAACACACTGAAACAGAAGGGTAAATGAAGGAATGATGGGTAGCAGATTAATCTCTGGAGTTGAGCAGGCCAGTTAGAATTGAGTGCTGAAAGAGAGAGGTGATGAGAGATCAGGAAGGCAGTTAAGTTACAAAAGATGCTGCACAGTATGTAGATTACAGAACACAATCAACATTAGTAGTTCTGCTGATAAACACTAGTAGTTCAGGCTATATTGATCTGCTCCATCCTCTCTCCCCAATCTACCTGGCAGAGGTAGATTACTATGTCCAACTGGTCTCCATTTTCTGCTGTACTCCCACATCCCAAAACTGGATCAGGGGCGCTGTGCTATTCTGGCATTGTGGGTCATCTGCAAGGCTTATCAAGGCAAAGCAAAAGTTTTCTTTCCCTCAGTTGCCTGGCAGAAATAGTTCTAAGAGAAGAACCTAAAGATACAGTTATATGCAGGGATGAAATAAATAATACAGTAAAAAGAAGACACAGGTCCATGAATACTTAATGTAACTAGGATATTCTGTTGTAGCATAACTCATGTAATTAAGAGAACCAACAGTACCATTTTCATCTGTTATGCTATTTGCCGTATTGCTGAAATTGGGAGAGTGTTTAAAAATAGAATACTTCCTATGTGTTTCTGTATTGTAAAACTGTAGCAATCGTTAACAAGAACTGGCAGAAAGTGTCGGAAGCATCTGAAGTGCTTGCGACAAGGAACCAGGCGGGCATATTTGCCAAGATGCAAGAGAGAACAGCAAATGAGCAAAGCGAAATGGCAAATTTGGATGTTTGCACTGACTATTCATAAGTCATTTGGATCATTTATTCTACTTCTGGAGGCAGTCGGGATCTCTATTTTACAAATGTTTTGAGAAATGTCTTGAGTCAAGTACGCTTTTAGCAAGGAAAGGCAAAAGCAAAGGTAATTTCCAAAATATATTTAAGCCATTCATCAAAATTAAGCATCATGAATAACTCACATCACCCCAACAGAAAGTGGAAAGTACATTTTAACATAATCTCTTTCTCTATTCCCCCCCCCCCCCAATTTCCAAGTCAAATATACAGAGGAAAGAAATGTAAAACATAGCATGGATCCATTTGAAATACAAGAGAAAATTAAATTGCAGGGAGGCCAATGTGTATTAGTAATTCCAAGGCATCTGATCATAATAGTGAATCCATTTGGTTGCTATGAATAATTCTGTCCTACACTCTTATGTTTCTCAAATTTTCTCAGTGCTGTTGATAGAACGCATACTAATAAAGCCTTCATTAATGGGAGAATCAAGCCTGTCTCCATTTACTATGTCTTTTCTTCATAACCTTCTGATTATTCATAATTCATTTTGATTTTTCATGTCATCTCATTGACCTAATGGCAAAAAATATAACTAGATTTGTATTTCTGTATGGAAATCTCCATTTTGCACCTCCTGAGAAACTCAGGGTGAGAAGAATAAATTTTGCTTGTGAAAGAAGCACATTTCGGAGGCACTTATTTCAGATAGGAAACGTGTACAAAATCATGTGCACATTTGAAAAATGTGCACAAGCACATTTTACCCCATGGGGAAAATGCATTCTGAAATGCATACAAATAAGAGAGGAACACAAACATTGAGGCAGGGAGAATATAAATGCTTGCAACCAATTGAGGCACAATAAGCATAGCCAGTGTAGTGAGAACCAGAATGAGAAAGCCCAATTTTATCTTTCTTAAGTTGGTTTCCAGCTGCATCTTCAATATCTATGGTTTACCCACCCCTTTTTCTCGTGAGGATATATGTTCACATTACCATCAATACTATACAGAGCTGCAAGCTGAGAGCTGGAAAGGCTAAAGAACAATATGCCAGACAGTGCATGATAATAGCTGAAGGCAACTTTCTCCAATGTCTAGCACAATTTTGCCTGAGCTGCTGCTATTGGCACTTTAGCAATACTTACGGTAATCCGCTTCTTTCTGCTCATACTGGGGCACCTTTTTAAATACTTCAATCTTATGCCTGGTTCATTACATACAAGGATAAGGATCATGATGCTGGTGGTGATGATGGTGGTGGTGGTTGTGGCTGTTAATGTTTTAAAGCTGCCAAAGCTGTCTGATGTTAAAAGTGAAATGGACTATAAAAGACAATCATTCAAAAAGAACACATCTGCACTGTCTGGCCGTTGACAACTAATTTGTTCTGTGTCAAAACGCCTGCATCTAATGGTTGTCACGTGGCATTGTTTCGTTAAGGTGTAACACAGACGGGGTGAAAAGATGCTGGTGTCCCGCAAAGAAAACATGACATAGAAATGTGAGCTTTGACCCCTGAATGGATGGCCCACCGTTGGAACTGGTGTAAACATGGCCAATTATTTATTTATTTGTTTGTTTGTTTGTTTGTTTGTTCGATTTATATCCCACCCATCTGGTAAATTCTACCACTCTGGGCAGCTTACAGCATAAAATAATACAAGAACATTTCCATGCAAAAATAACAAAAATAACAAATGGTGTGCAGAAATATAGTAAATAATCGATAGAAAGGAAAAGAAAGAGTCAGATGTTGACAGGAGGGAAGGCCTGGATATACATCCATGTTTTTAGTTGACTTTTAAAAGTCAACTAAAAACATGGATGCCAATGGCAAATTTGTGTTTTATTAGAATAGCTACAGATAGATAAAAGACTCTTTTCTCATAGTAAACCCGCCTAACCACGCACAGAAAAGGACAGTGCAAGGATGCAACACAGTCCAGACACCAAGTGATAGGTGCCAGGCGTCAAAGCGGCTAATCACTTATTTATTCCTTTTGCTATTCTTGGTCCCACAGTTATGGTTGTGCACTATGGTGCTAGAGGAGAGCACAGGGAAACTCTCATATAGAGGTATCCCCAGAACCTTGTTCCTCTGTTCCCTTTGGACTTCAGCAAATGTGCAAGGACAGGCGCACACTAGCCCCACCTGCCATCATAACTTTGTCGGCTAGAGGTGTGGACGCTCTCCATGCAATTCTGAACTTCATGGTTGTGCCTTGCATGCAGAGCTTCCATAGACAGAAGAGATTTTCCACTTCAGGTTCATTGCTTTTTGTGTCGGCATAATGGCAACAGCAACAAAAACTCAACTAACTACACCACACGCTTCCTCATGTCACAAGCCCTGTGGGACAGTGGATAAACTGCAGTACTGCAGTCAAGCCTCTGCTCACGAGTTCAATCGTGATGGCTTTAGGTAATGGGCTCAAGGCTGACTCGGGCTTTCATCCTTGGAGGTTGGTATAATGACTACCCAGTTTGCGGGGGTGTGTGTGCTGTTCTTTGCATAATTATGTCGTAAACCACCCAGAGTGCTTTAGCTACATTTTGTATAGAAAAACAACAAAAACATGTTTAATTAGCCCTCCAAATAATGCCTGAATACGGCCCAAGTTGAATACAATATATACAAGTGTGGTAACATAGGTGGAATTTAAATACCGTATTTTTTGCACCATCAGACACACTTTTTCTCCCAAAAAAACTGGGGGGGGGGGAGTGCATGTATCTTATGGAGCAAATACGGTCCCCTCCATGCCACCATCGCTGGCTTCCCAGGCCTCCGGAGGCCTCAGCAGGCCCTGTGGGGGCCTTCCCCCCGCCACCATTGCTGGCTTCCCAGGCCTCTGGAGGCCTCAGCAGGCCCCGTGGGGGCCTCCCCCAGCCACCATCACTGGTTTCCCAGGCCTCTGGAGGCCTCAGCAGGCCCCGTGGGGGCCTCCCCCAGCCAACATCACTGGCTTCCCAGGCCTCCGGAGGCCTCAGCAGGCCCCGTGGGGAGTCCCCCACCACCACTATTGCTGGCTTCTGACCGGTAAGGTGCTGCTTTTTACTTTTTTAAAAAATGTTCTGCGTGGGTTTTGGAGGGTAGATTTGGGCTGGGGGTATGTTTCTATGTTGCTTTGTGTTTTGGTGATTTTTTTGCAGTCCCAGCATGGGACTTGCTCTGTTTATTACTTTATTTTTTGGTATTTAAAAATTAGTTGCTGCTTTTTACTTTTTAAAAAATGTTCTGGGTGGGTTTTGGAGGGTAGATTTGGGCTGGGGGTATGTTTCTATGTTGCTTTGTGTTTTGGTGATTTTTTTTGCAGTCCCAGCATGGGACTTGCTCTGTTTATTTATTTTTACTTTATTTTTTGGTATTTAAAAATTAGTTGCTGCTTTTTACTTTTTAAAAAATGTTCTGGGTGGGTTTTGGAGGGTAGATTTGGGCTGGGGGTATGTTTCTATGTTGCTTTGTGTTTTGGTGATTGTTTTGCAGTCCCAGCGTGGGACTTGCTCTGTTTATTTATTTTTACTTTATTTTTTGGTATTTAAAAATTAGTTGCTGCTTTTTACTTTTTAAAAAATGTTCTGGGTGGGTTTTGGAGGGTAGATTTGGGCTGGGATGCATGTTTCTATGTTGCTTTGTTTTTTGGTGATTTTTTTTGGCTGTCCCAGCATGGGACTTGCTCTGTTTATATATTTTTATTTTATTTTAATTTTCGGTATTTAAAAATTAAGTGCGTCTTAACGTCCGGTGCGTCTTATGGAGCGAAAAATACGGTAGCTCATAGCAGCTACTTTCCTCATAAAGTCCTGTAGATATTTTGGGCTACAACTGCCTGTAGCTGTTGCCAATAGTCAGAAACAATGGAGTTTGTAGTTCCAAACTTCTGGAAGTTCTCCACACAACAAAGGTAAGTTTACTAGGAGGTTCTACTCTTTCATGTTATTTTCCAAAAGGTTAAGTGTGAATTTGTAAATATACCATATATGTACTCTTTAAATGAGGAGGTTTGTGATGTTTAATATCCACTCAAGGACACATCAGGTTAATTTTTGCATAAAGGGAAGGCAATCACCTGTGTTTTGATACAAGCACCACCACAGGTTGCCACTTGGCTTTGCATGCACTGGTAACAGCAGCAACATCTCCAATAACAGACGTGGGAGCATCTGGAGCAAGGTTTACTCAGACTTGAAAATGATGCTCATGTATGTGTTCAGCCAAATAGCTTTCCAAAATCTGCAAACATGGGGATTCTGGATGGTGTTTTTAATTAAACACAAGAAAGATCTGCTTAACTTTTAGCTCTGTCGTCAACTAAGCAAGGGAACTTCATCTAGCATAAACTGCAGAGTGACGAACACTTGAATTCGGAGAGGTTTTGTTGCATTTTGCCTCAGCTGAACTAGGTATGTGTGCTGGGCTGAACCCCAAAGTGGAACAAAATAGGAAACTGAAATGGTTGGAAGTGGGGGAGCACTTATAATTCTAATATGGGAAGAGGTGAGCTTCTCAGCATAACCTACCTGGCAGGATTGTTAGCCCTGCTTACAAAAGACCTATGTGTTTCCCAAGGTATTTTTCTGAACATTTTCTGAGTTGTTTTGCTGTTCAGTACCCATGATTTTTAAAATATATTGATATAATGAGTTTGTTTGTGAGTTTGTTTTATTATTTCAGTCTCTTTAGTTGCTTGCTTAATTGGCTTTGTTTATCTTTTAAACTGTTTTAGGATTATTTAAAAATAAAAATTAATATACAAATGTTTTGAAACAATAAATATCACAAAGGATTACTGTACATTTGTGCTGACTTGAGGATCCACATTCCTGGCTGCTTCTGTCATATTGCACAAAATATTTCTAATCACAACAGAGCCCATGTGATCTAGTGGAGAGACTGATGTGCTAGGACTCAGGTGATCTGAGTTCAAATCCTAGCTTGGATATGGAAATTCATGAGGGCTGCAGTAGCAATGGTAAACCCACACTTTATATGTTTCAGATACCTACTAGGGTTGCCATCAGTAGGAATCAACTTGGCAGTACATACAACACACATTTCCAACCCTAGGGTCATTTGCTGAGGTAGCTGTGTGAAGGCAAACATATTTCATTAAGATTTTACCCTGTCTGCACTTTCTTTTGTGCTTTTTTTGGAATCTGACACAATTTGCACTACAGAACCTGCCAGTTAGCAGATGGTTGCAGCCACATCGAAAAATGTGCACATATGAAAAGCACACACAGGAGAAGTCACCCATTTTGAATGTGCACAGAGCACTGCTCAACATGCTTCAGTCAATGGAGAGAGATGCATTTCAGCACAGTGCACAATTTAAAACGGACAGAAAAGTGCAAGTAGGTTAAACAAATATGCATAAAAATGGGGGGAAAGTAAAATCCATTGAAATGGGATGTGTACCGGTCATGGAGGTAGGAGAGGAATGTGTACCTGTGCATCTTTCATCCTGCCAAAAGGATACTTTGGGGAGCAGTGACAGGTTTGCATGCAGAATTCTCTGGGCTTGTAAAGTCTATACAGTTGGGAATAATTAGAGAAAATGAAGCACAATGTCACCTAAGCTGCTTTCCTCCCAGAAGGGAAAGTATGATATGAATGACAATTGTTGAAGATTTATGAAAAGTGTAGAGCTTTTATGAGCTGTCCTCCCATAAGGCCCTAAAAATGTGTAATCTGCAAATTTGGTAGGATGGTGTCAGTGCAGGTTTTTTTTTAAAAAAATAAGGCGGTATTCATATTCTTTCTTTCTTTCTTTCTTTCTTTCTTTCTTTCTTTCTTTCTTTTTCTTTCTTTCTGTTGCAGCTTCTAGACCTTTCTCAAGAGTAAAATGTTCTACTTAGAAAAAAAATCAGGCAAACTGTGTGAGCAATACAGCAATATTCTGATATAGCCAGAAATGTGTATTTATCTCCTTTCTAAGTGACTCTTATGTGCTATCATTATTGGCGTGATTAAATGACAAAACCTTTTAGGCATTAATCAAGGTGCAGGATGGTGGGGGAGGACTCAACAAATGATGGATCCTAGTAGCAGGAGAAGTAGCTCTTTCATGAGATTCCTTCTATTTATTATTATTATAGTTCTTGTATAGGAAGAAAAAAGAAATCAAAGAATTATCTTCAGGCCTACAAGCATAAAATGGGTCAGCTGGAGATGCAATTAGCTCTGAGTCTTGTCTCTTTTTCTTTCTGCACTGTAATTCTATTGGTTTCTTCAGAGCTATTCCCTATGTAAATGAGAGTAAATTATGCCCGGCGTAGTCCTTTATATATCTGAACAACAGAGCTTACAGCTCAGCTCAGGAGGGGAAGGCAGTTCGAATTGGTTTTTACTTCTCCATTTCTTCGAAGCTTCTAGGCATTAAGTTCCTCCTTGGCAAAAATTAAAACAGTCTAATGTTTGTTCTAATTAACACTGCCTGCCAGGGGGATGAAGTAGCATATACAAGCACCAGAAACGGCTGCCACCCATTTCCATTCAGGTAGTAAAAGAGAAGGCATTAGAAAAAGCGAAAATCACTACATTATCCAAGCAAGCCTATACCTGTGGCTGGCCATCAGAAAATGGCTGGGAGAAAACTGACAAGTTTGCAGACTTTTATTGTTACCAGCTAGAATTCAGAGGGTTTCTTTGTTTCTTTTTACATGGGGCTATAAAGACTGCTTCAGCGACTAAGTTCTATAGCTGTCAAAGGTGCAGAAGCGCTTGGGGAGGGGCTGACTTTGGCAACCCAAGGTGACAATGACAGGTTAGCTTGCAATAAGGGACACAGGAATTAGGGATGTGCATTTGGCTTGAGAAATATTTGGAATTCACTGAACAATGCCACATTAAGATACAGTAGTTCCAAATGAGTATGAGGCTGAACTTGATAGTTTCAGATATCTGTAATAATAATTCCACATATTTGGAGTCCCATTTTCTCCTATAGATTAGCAGGCAAAAGGATAGGTTTCTGTTTGCTGGAGGAAGAACTAAAAGTGAAACCTATTTCTCAGGCACCCTGGAGTGATTTCTTGAGAAATGAAACTTAAAGGCACTCTGGCACCACAGGGAGTGGAGACAGGGAAATCGGTGTGTCCTGATTGGGGTTGGAGAAGAGGTGCTCTGATGAGAGCAAAACCTGTAAATGATACCTGTCTGCACCCATGAAATCTAGAAGTGGGCACAGGCACCAGAAGATATTTTTTCACATCGGTTCTTTGCCCTCCCAACCCCGGGATAAAGACGCAAGACAAATAATATGGGTTAAAACACGGGGCACACTTTATTGATTGTAAATTCAGATTTGCCATCCTTTGGCAAAGGGAGGCCTGCTGTAGTGCGGAAACAGGTCAGTCGCAGAGGTATCCAAATACTCCTTAATCAACAGATGGGCGAGTCCTTCGGCCTCAGGTTCTCGTGGTTTTAAAGACAGCAGGAACCCGGATGCCTGCAATTAAACACCCCCAGACCTCAAGCCATCTTTAGTTGATGACTGTTCATCCAGTAGTAGCCCAGCACATCTTTCCCCCCAAGCACTGTAATTGCACGATCCATAGCAACAGGAGGTCCAATGCGCTGTTAGCTTACCTGATCTTACAGTGGGACTCACCAGAAAATACCTGTTTTGTCCGCACTAATCGCCGCAGCATAGGGACTAGCCTCGCTATGTCCCATGCCCGCCATCGAGCCACTTGAGCTCAACAAGCAGGCCCCCCTTGATGTCTTCCAGGAAGACATCCACACCCAAATCAGAAAGATGGACTCCATCATTCCGAAAAAACTCAGGCCTATCCAGTCGGATCCTTTGATGACCAATCACCGATCCAAGGCCATTGCAGATCGCTCTGCAGACCTCACGGTTAACACCCTTGTGAGCGGTGTTAATGGTGAGGAAAAACCTGGTGACTCTCCACGCCAATCAAGGAATGATCATGGACCACATGATCTGCATAGTCAGGTACCTGGCCTTCAGCCATTTCAGGTCACATATAACGTCCAGGATCAACACCTTACCAGGATGCCTGGCCAAATCATTGCTGCCAAGGTGTACCAACAACAACATCCGGTGGAGACTGGCCAAAGGCCGCCAACCTGCATAGCTGGTTCCACACCATGCCTCACAGCCCTTTCCGTGTGATGTGTGCTCTGGTTCTGAGACCCAGGTCACTCCCCCATGGGGATGCAGCTGCATAACGCTCTGCCCAGTGTACATAACTGTGGCCAGTTATTAGGGTATTAGGGAGCTTGGCATAGCAAACACACACAAAAATCAAACTGCTTGCATTTTAAAAAATTGTCTAAATGACCATTTCTGGGTCTCATGTGATTTGTGCAAACATCTGGCCCCCAAGCATGATAAAGTTGCCTGATTTAAAACATCTCTATCCTGTTCCCCCCTTGAAATATCTCAGGGCAACACATGATTATCTTCCTCCTTTTTAAAATTCTTGCCAATAGCTAGTAAGTGTCCAGTCTTCCCCAAGGTCCCTTTTTGTACCTATGTATGTATGTATGTATGTATGTATGTATGTATGTATGTATGTATGTATGTATGTATGGATGTATGGATGGATGGATGGATGGATGGATGGATGGATGGATGGATGGTGTGGTAGACAGAGTGACCACTAGGGTAGCTGTAAATCAGTTCTGTATTGATGGTACAGAACAACTACATATGTATATATGTATTTCTTCCTCTTTTTAATCTTGCACTACAAAATGTTCCAGTCTCAGACTTAAGAATGGAACCAAAAGTAATACTGCTTTTTCTTTTAACGACTGCTTGTGCCTGTTCCTAATGCTAAGTATTTTTTTTAAAAAAATGCCTATATTAGGCTGAGAAGATCTATTTCTTGTCAAACTTGTGATCTCAAAAATTGGATTTCTGCTTTGTAACATTAATAATATAAAGTCCCTTCGCCCAAGCATTGATCAAAGGATTAAGTGCAAGCTGTCAAAGGAAAGCAGTGATCTACAGCTGTTTCAGATTTGACTTGGTAGATTTGGTGCTTCCTTTCTAATTTTCACACAGTGCTAATCTACTGTTGTCAGCTGTTTGGCAGCAGTGGTAAAAATGATGTGAAACAGTCCATGCATATGTGCGTTTACAGTGACGTATATCAACCTAAAATATTTCCCCTTGAAGCCACTGTGTAATACTGAATGCAGACATCTTCTAACGATATTGGCTACTTTGCATCACTCCACACCATCACAGCTTACTGTCTCCAAAGCCACAAGGCATGCTTCAGGCCTAGGCAGCAAGCCTTTAATTCCTCCATTCACTGACTGGAAATAAAAGCAGAAAGCATTTGCCATCAGGTTGGGGAAATCTGTGGCTAGCAGGGCAAAGTCTCAGGCATTAGCTGAAGTCTCAAGGAATTGCTATGCCTCTCTGGGTCTCCAGGTAGGGTGACAAATTTAAGGGTGTTAGGCTTTCTCGCACAAATTGGGAGGAACAAGTGCAAGACCTGGCAATAAATACCCCGTGAACTGGCAGTGAGTTTTTCATAAGTTCCAGTGGCAGAAGGCCTGTAAAACCTTTCTAAATATGAAATATGCTCCAGGTAAGGCCATGTGAGATATGAAACCTAGCAAGAATGATAGCAACTCTTCATCTGTTGGGTACATTAAACTGCTTGCTTGGCCAGGGAAGTACCTTTCCCCCATTTCTCTGAGTTGCCCTAGGACATGATTAGCAGGTTTTTACTGAATCCTGGGTCCATTTCTTCAAATTATCCATTACCCTTGTGCACCTTTCCACAATCAGCTGCTCCAGAAGCAGTCCTGCCCTTTTCCAATGCTTGCCTGCCCAGTGATCACAAGAGTCTGCCACCTGGCCTTGTTTGATTCCTGAGATCTCCAGGAAGACGAAGCTGATGAAATGGCAACCCTACATGAGGTCCAGAAAAACATGGAGCAGGTCAAAGGCTTCCCATGTTCAATGGGAAGTGTTCAGTGATGCACTGCTGTTGAATGAGGATGACTTCAGCATGGGCTAATGGATCCCAGAGTCAGAGGGCAAGGAAAAAGGCATAAATGGTATTTGCAGTGGCAATGGTCCAAGTTGTTTTGAGTTGGCTGTCATTCCTTTATCTTCACAACCAGTGATGGTAGATTGTTCCTCTTTCTCTGTGGAGCAAATGCCATCTTCTGAGAAAAAGGGAAAGTATATCCCCTGGAGATGCAAGGACTACGCCTACTTCCCCACCTGAATTCTGGGAAATACCTTGTAGTGGATGCTGGCAGCTCACTACTTTTCATCACTTTAAAAACTTTTTGAATACATTGTACATTACCCAAGCCTCACCCCATGCATTGAAATGCCCCTTCACATTTAGATTTTAAGTGAAGCAGTGAGGGTTTTTTTCTGGGAAGCTGGAAAAGTGTGCATCCTGGATACTTTTAAGAGTGAAATATAGTCCAAAGAAGAAGAGAATGGGCAGGTAGAAGTCATTTTTTGAATGCTAATTAAATACCCAAGGCTATGCTTCTAGCCCCCTTCATGGACTGATGCCTTATTGTGGCGAAGGGGCTTGAGTAATTCAGAGAAGCTATGGGCTATGCCATGCAGGGACTGTCACACACCCTTAGTTCCCCTGTGTTCTTCCACACAACCCAGGTTCACTTTCGGGTATGACATTTACTTTTCAACCCTTTCCACTGTCACCAGAGGAGTTACTCCTCAATATATCATATATCACTCTTAAATCAGTGTTATTCAATATCTTGTTCCTTATCTCCCTATTCCTCTCTAACACAAGACTGGTCCTAACTGCCTAAACTGCTTTTCTTCAACTCATATCCCTAACTCATCCCTAAGGCTAACTGAAATCCTCTCTAACTAACTGCTCTTTAACTGTCATCCATTCTCTTATATATCCCTAGTCCCGCCTTTTCTGTACAGCCATTGGCTCCTGAATCAGGGTTGCATTGAGATGGACAGGAGTGGTTACTGACTTGTCCGTCACAGGGACACCCAAGACGGACAGGTCATAGTGGAGAGTTCTGACTAAACGTGATCCACTTGGAGCAGGAACTGGCAAGCCACTCCAGTATGTTTGCCAAAAAACCCCCATGAACAGAAACAAAAAGCTAAAAGATATGACACTGGAAGATGAGCTCAGGTCAGAAAGTGTCCAACATGCTACTGAGGAAGAGCGGAGGACAAGGACAAGTCTCTCCAGAGCTAATGAAGTGATTGGGCCAAAGCCGAAAGGATGCTCAGCTGCAGACGTGGGAAAAGGTGTAATGGGATACAATCTCAAAAATGATAGAATTATTTAAATATGAATCCAAGGCAGACCTTTCAACATCACAGTAATCCAAGTTTATGCACTAACCACCGATGCTGAAGAGGCTGAAATTGACCAATTCTATGAAGACTTATAACACCTTCTAGAACTGACACCAAAGAAAGATGTTCTTCTCATTATAGGGGATTGGAATACTAAAGTAGGGAGCCAAGAGATAAAAGGAACAACAGGTAAGTTTGGCCTTGGAGTTCAAAACGAAGCAGGGCAAAGGCTAACAGAGTTTTTTCAAGACTACGAGCTGGTCATCACAAACACTCTTTTCCAACAACACAAGAGGCGACTCTACACATGAAAATCACCAGATGGGAAATACCGTAATCAGATTGATTATATTCTCTGCAGCCAAAGATGGAGAAGCTCTATACAGTCAGCAAAAATAAGACCTGGAGCTGACTGTGACTTTGATCATCAGCTTCAGGAAATGCAATAAAGCAAAGTGGCTGTCCAACGAGGCCTTACAAATAACAGAGAAGGGAAACAAAATGCAAGGGAGATAGGGAAAGTTGCAGAAAATTGAATGCAGACTTCCAAAGAATAGCAAGGAAAGACAAGAGGGCCTTCTTAAATGAAAAGTGCAAAGATATAGAGGAAAAGAATAGAAAGGGAAAAACCAGAGATCAAGAAAATTGGAGTTATTAAAGGAACATTTTGTGCAAAGATGGACATGATAAAGGACAAAAATTGTAGGGACCTAACAGAAGTAGAAGACATCAAGAAGAGGTGGCAAGAATACACAGAAGAATTATACCAGAAAGATCTGGATGCCCCAGACGACCCAGATAGTGTGGTTGCTGACCTTGAGCTAGACTCCTGGAGAGTGAAGTCAAGTGGGCCTTAGAAAGCATGGCTAAAAATAATGCCAGTGGAACTATTTAAAATCTTAAAAGATGATGCTGTTAAGGTGCTATACTCAATATGCCAGCGAGTTTGGAAAACTCAGCAGTGGCCAGAGGACTGGAAAAGATCAGTCTACATCCCAGCATCTACATCACTGGGATATGGATTTGATCTTACAACTGCACGTCTTCTGACCTTGCAGCACATAGGCTTTTGCGGTTTAAACCGCAGTGCCAACATGTCCCTATGTAGAGGGTAGTTCAACATAAAACAAAACAAAGCAAAAACAAAACAAAAAAACTAAGCTCATGGCCACTGGTCCCATCACTTCCTGGCAAATAGAAGGGGAAGCTATGGGGGCAGTGATAGATTTTACTTTCTTGGGCTCCATGATCACTGCAGATGGTGACAGCAGTCACAAAATTAAAATATGCCTGCTTCTTGGGAGGAAAGTGATGACAAACCTAGACAGCATCTTAAAAAGAAGAGACATCACCTTGCTGACAAAGGTCTGCATAGTCAAAGCTATGGTTTTTCCAGTAGCGATGTATGGAAGTGAGAGCTGGACCATAAGGAAGGCTGACCGCCGAAGAATTGATGCTTTTGAATTGTGGTGCTGGAGAAGACTCTTGAGAGTCCCCTGGATTGCAAGGAGAACAAATGTATCCATTCTGAAGGAAATCAACCCGGAGTGCTCACTGGAAGGGCAGATCCTGAAGCTGAGGGTCCAATACTTTGGCCATCTGATGAGAAGAGTAGACTCCCTGTAAAAGCCCCTGATGTTTGGAAAGTATGAAGGCAAGAAGAGAAGGACATGACAGAGGATGAGATGGTTGGACAGTGTCGCTGAAGCTACCAACATGAATTTGACCAAACTTCGGGTGGCAATGGAAGACAGGAGGGCCTGGTGTGCTCTGGTCCATGGGGTCACGAAGAGTCGGACATGACTTAACAACTGAACAACAAGAGGGTAGTTGTGAAATAAGCAGGGGGACCTGGATAATATGGATTTTTGAAGAAATGACAGTGTTAGCGAGAAGTATGGAAATGACTGAATTTCATTAGGGTAGTGCACATCCCCTCTCTGTGCATCAAAATACCCAAGTAGGGATATGTTGGGTTTTTACAACTGCGGCTAGATATCTTGGATTATACATGACTACAAAATCCAAAAGCCCTTCTTGCACATGAAGAGCAAATTCAGTTAAGTTTGGCAAGCTTCAATGACATTCTGCAAAACTATCTTTCTCTTTGGAACACATGCTGCAATATCATTATTTGCAATAGACCACAGTATCTTCACTTTGTGGCAAGCTGCTAATCTCAAAGCAACACAGAGTTCTCATTTGCATGAGGCACGGGAATGTCATAGTCTCTTCTGTTGAATAAACAAACATTTAGGCATGACACTGGGGGTTGATTTAAGTGCATAGCTGCTTCCACAAGTCTTTTGTCCCTAGAACCAGTGTTACTCTCAGGCACAGTGAAGAGACTGCCATAGGTTACATATGCTGCAGAGCACAGTGGCAGCCACAGAGCTGTTTATCTCCAGTCCTCTGGGTTTTCCTTCTGTCTTCTGTACACGGAAAAGATCAGGGTGGATAAAAGTCCTTGCTTTTCTAAAAATCCAATTGATTTGTGATTTAAATAATCAAAATTGGATTTTTTTTTTTGCATTGAAATTGTGTTGATTTAAATCAAACCCACCCTGGAATAGATGTCAGAGGTGTGTGTCACACAGCCTGCTAGTTGTGCTTAATTGCACCCTATTCCATTGCCAGTGTGGAGCTGAAGGTTAGCTGCTGTCCAGTCAGCATCTGTTCATGGGACGGATGAGCCTACCATTTTATCATTTGCTTCGGGCACCAAAATGGCTTGAGCTGGTTCTTTGTCTCTTGCAAAATGGCCACCAATCACAGGATCAGGGAAACCCCCCTCACACACAAAGGGTTCTGAACATCTGACTTTTGGAGAGCCCCAATTCAATTCAAGCACTTTGGGCTTCCCTGCTTCACTTCGGATCAGCTCAGAAAATAGCAAATATCCCTGCTTCCCTTTGCATTCAGAAAAAAAAAAATCCTGAATCTGAAGCATGTGCCTAGTTACAATTATGCATGAGGAAACGTAGTTATATACATCGTCTCTGTGTATTGGGAGGAAATTGTTGAAGGGCCTTGTGTATTTGAGTGTGGTGCCTAGTGTTCTGGAGATCATGATATAGCATACCCTGTTTCCCCAAAAATAAGACCTAACCTGAAAATAAGCCCTAGTGGGATTTTTTTAGGATGCTCATCATATAAGCCCTACCCCCAACATAAGCCCTAGTTAAGTGAAACCCTGCCCTTCACCATTGTGCAACAACCAGAAGATGACATGACTGTATTTGAATAAATGTAGATTGTGATACATGGAAAGAAAATAAAACATCCTCTGAAAATACACCATACTGCGTTTTTTTGGAGCAAAAATTAATATAAGGCCCTGTCTTATTTTGGGGGTAACAGGGTATTAATAAATCATGATTCATTAATCAGACATGGGATCTTCCCACTTCTCCAGTGTGCCCTTATGGCTTATCTGTATTGTAGGGTGCTTTTCCCTTGCACTTCCAAGTTATATCATTGTGGTTGAGGTTTGTGGAGTGTGTGGTACTTTGTCTAGAATTTATTTATTTATTTATTTATTTATTTATTTATTTATTTATTTATTTATTTATTTATTTATTTATTTTATTTCTATCCCGCCTATCTGGTCATACTAGACCACTCTAGGTGGCTTACAATTGGAGCAACAATAAAATTATTAAAAACATTACAAAGAGACAAAAATGGAAATCAAAGAATATAAAAGAAAAATCGTCAGGGATTATCTGTTGGGAAAGCCTGCCTATACATCAGTGTTTTCAATTGTTTCTTTAAAATGCCCAGCGAGGGAGCCGCGCGAATCTCAGGAGGTAAGTTGTTCCACAGGCGAGGAGCCACCGCCGAGAAGGCCCGATTTCTGGTCTTTTCCTTCCGGGCCTCTCTCGGCGTCAGGCTCCTCAGCCTCACCTCCTGGCTCGCACGGGTGACACGGGTAGATCTAGGTGGGAGAAGGCGTTCCACCAAATATTGAGGTCCTAAACCGTTTAGGGCTTTGTAAGTAAGCATCAACACTTTGAAGTCGATGCGGAATCGGATGGGCAGCCAGTGCAATGCGGCCAGAGTGGGCGAGATATGTTGGTATCTTCTCACTCCACTGAGTAATCTGGCCGCAGCATTCTGCACCACCTGTAGTTTCCGCAGCAGCCTCAAAGGTAGCCCCACGTAGAGCGCATTGCAGTGGTCTAATCTTGAGATTACAAGCGCATGTACCAAAGTGTTGAGAGCCCCCACATCAAGGTAGGGTCGCAGCTGGGCTATCCGCCAAAGATGGAAAAATGCGGTGCGAACCACGGACGCCACCTGGGTTTCCATAGTGAGCGCCGGGTCCAGATGAATCCCCAAGCTGCGAACTCCATCCCTGGCAGGCAGGGTCACTCCCCCAAAAATGAGGGAGTTTCCCAAATCCCCAACTGTGGGAGCGCCCACCCTCAGTACCTCCGTCTTGTCCGGGTTCAGCCTCAGCCCATTCTCCTGCATCCATTCCCGAACCTAAAGCAGAGTGACTGTCATCAAGTTGAGAAGGTAATTACTTTTAGTTTGCCCTTTGTCTATTCTCGCTAGCACTGGCTGTCTTTTCACCAAGTCCCCCGTTAAGGACTGGCCCAATATACTGCCTGAGGTGAAGGATACAATGATGCCCCTTCCCTATTCCACCAACAGAAGCAAATAAGAAACTTGTCTCAACATTGCCTAGTGGCACAGGGCCCTCCACTGTATGTGGGGATCAGCAAGCTAGATAGGTTTCTCTACACCCATAGTTGTTTTCCCATAAACTCACTCTGCTTCATGTCCATATGGCATTTACTGCTGCTCATTGCTTTATGGCAATAAAGGAGATACTTTTTGGAGTTTTTGCAAAAACCAGACAACAACAGTTAACTTCTCCAAGCTTGGAGAGTGACGCTAGCTATCCCTAGCATTAGATCTCTCCCTTGTTTCCCAAGACTTTTTTTCTGCATTAGTGGTAGCTCACTATCAGTGGCTGACTATTGGTGCAATTGTGTTATTACAATAATATCTCAATATTTCTATGAGACTCCGTGGGTTTTAAGATCATCAGGGGAAGCCTTTCTCTTGGTCCCACCACCTTCACAGGTGCATTTGATAGGGAAACAGTAGAGAGCCTTCTTTGTTGCTGCTCCCAGACTTTGGAACTCCTTCCCACAAGAGGCCTATCTTTGCTGTCCCGCAAGCAGGCAAAGACCTTTCTTTTCTCTTCAGGCAAGCTTTCCCTCAGTGACTGGCTGCCTAAGTGGGTCTTTTTGAATGGATTATTGTGCCTTACTGCATTGACTGGGTTTTAAGTGCTAATTGTGTTTTCCATTTCTCAGACTGACATTTTAAAAAATTGTTGTATACTTACTGATCTTTGCTTTAATATTGCCAGTTAAGGATGTAAGACGCTTCCTTATTCATTGTTTGCATTTTTAAATATTGTCTTTTACTGCTGTTAACCAAAGCTGTATACTCATTTTTAAAATTTCAAATATTGTCTTTCATTGTTGTAAGCTGCCTTGGGTCCTTTACAAGTTGTGGGGTAAAATATTTTAAATAAATAAGGAATAGACTGTGTAGGCATATATTTTGGTCTGACAGCATCCAAGGGATTTCATAACTTGATTGCGTAGAGAACGTATTACTGACGATCTTTGTGAATGTGATCTTTGTTACTGACGATCTTTGTGAATACTCCTAATGCTGATGGGCCTCATAACATGCTTAATGGAGAAAATTAGCCACTGTTCACTTTGTTCAATGTTTTCTTTTCTGCTTTTTAATTATACTGTAGAAGAATGAAAGCACAAGGGCAACATTAGCTTTAATATTTTTAATTATTTTCATTTTCATACATTTCTATTACCCAGTACTTATTAAAGAAGAGATGATAGAGCTAATTATAGTTTCAATGCACTTGTCACTTCTTGTTAGCCTTTCCTGTGAGCCTGACCTTTAATTCAGTAGATTAAAAAGAAGTAATAGTAATAGTGATCATTGTATCAATGTTTGCCATCCTTCCACCATCCCCTGAGTAAGTTATAAGCAGCATTTGGGGGGACTGCAAAGGTAATTACAGCTGTGTGAACAGATGCAGGACTTGTGCAACACAAATTATAGGTCACTGCACTTGGTGTTGTGCCATTCCTATAGTGCTAAAAGAAACTGCTGTTAATTACTAACTTATTACCATACTTAATTCTGATCATTCTAGGCTATCAAAACAGTATGTGGAAGCACAAATCATATTATTTCTGTTCTTTCTGCAAGGTGGATGTTTCATTAACATTAGGAATGCTGCAATTTTGGCTAATGAATTAAATTTACAGCTTGATTACTGGTACACAGAGATTGCAAATTTGCCTTGTGATGTTAAACAGTCCTCTTTGGAGTGATTTACTCGTCTGTGTGTTGTCCCTTGAAAACAGGATTGCTAATTTTCAGCATGGTTATTGCTCTCTGACTAAAACCTGTCTTTTGCAAACAGTTTCACTTGAGTAAAGAAGACGTCCTTTGAGCTGTAGAGCATAATGCAGAGAAGCAAGGCTCTTTAGACATTTCAGCCTATTTTTAGAAAAATATGACTTTGACAATTATGCATATAGCACGAGTAAGTTTAACAACAACAACAACAACAACAACAACAACAACAACAACAACAACAACAACAATGTGCCATCAAGTCAATTCTGTCTGGTGTTGGTCCTTTTTAAGGTTTTCTGGGTAGAGAATTCAGAAGTGGTTTACCATTCCCTTCTTCTGGGGACATCCTGGTATCCTGGAATTGCGCAGCAAGACCAGGGCTACACAGACTGGCCCCACTTGCAGGAGGCACAGGGGGGGAATCAGACTCTGAACCTCTGGCTCCACAGCCAGACAGCTACAGTAAACTGCAGAGCTATTCAGCTAGCTTGAATTAGCAGACTGTTTCCTAGAGAGGCAGGGAACTCCACAATGACTAATTTCACATACAATTTTCCCAGCCCAAGTAGTTATAGTTAACTGGAGCAGAAATGAATAGAAGCCCCAGCATTCTTCCCTTCCCTTCCCTTCTTCCTCCCTAGTTAAACCACAGCTTCCCTATGATGTTCAAACCATGCCTGATTTATGCAACCAGGGGTCTCTACAAAGCTACCTGCCTCCTGCCTTACCTTCAGAATGAGCAGATGGCCCTATGTGAAGCTGAAATAATTACACATTTTGATATATATTTTTAGGATTCCCCACCACCTCTTTGTTAATATATTAAAAATGTAGGAGTAAGTGAAACCAGAAGTTCTTGTATTGCTCTTGAGTCACAGCAGAGAATAATTCCTAAGATTTGATTGATCCCTGAAGAGTAATATTGAAATTATCTTTCAACTTGCAGTGGTATTCAGATAGATACTCAGCTCTCTGTTATTACTGCCAAAGTGCAGAAGCTAACCAGCAAGAGGCCCCTTTTCTTATGTTCTCATGCTGTGTTAATACCAATACAGATTAATGTTAAGTTGCGCTATAATGATCCACATTGTAAGGGGGTACTTGCCGAGTATTGGCTCCTCCATATGTATGCAATCAATTCCATTTCCCATCAAAATAAAGTTCCAGCTGCTGCTTTGAAATGCAGCCTATAAAACCATGGTTGTTCCACAAGAATACAGAGCTATGGTGAATCCTTTGTGTGAAATGTGCAAAGACATTCACCAATAGCATTTCTCCTGCTGAAATGTTCTGCCGAGTTCCATGTTTGTTTGTTTGTTTATTTATACCCCGCCCATCTAGATGGAGGTCTACTCTGGACAGCTACTCTGTTGGACGAAAAGTGGCAAAGCTGGTTCACATTTCCTGGACGATCCAATGCTGTTTCCTCCTCGCCGTTGCTGAACCTCCGCCGGACGATGCCGCCAGCCTCAAGAGCCATCCCAGGACATCGTGCCCTCAGAGGGAGTACAACAAATTCTACATTTAGCAGAGTGCCCAAGGCTGGTCTAGTTGCCTAAATTTATTTTGATGATTGTAGAGCAAAAGAGCCCACCGATCTTGGAAATAAAGACACAATTAAATGGTGGAAAATGTTGTCTCCTTTCAAGCAAGGATTTTGTTGTTTCTGTTTATGTGTGGTTTGATTAAAATGCAGTGTATTAAGCAATGATACATGGAAGAATTGCACAACACATACCCTACATTTAACACAATCAGAGATGGGGGTATTTGCATTTGTATATGAATATCTCCACACAGCTGGACTTAAGAAGGGGGCAGTCCCTGTGGCCAACCTATCCACTCACACATCTGGTGATGGTGGCAGCCTTGCTCATCCTTCCGATTGTTCCTGCAGCTCTGTTCTCTTCTCATTCGCTTGGCCACTTGGCAGCTGTGCAGGGAGATTCGTCCTCCCTCCCACTATCTCGAGTGGCCAAGCGAGCAGGAAGAGAGCAGAGCTCTGGGAGCGATTGGAAGGATGAGTGCTGCTGCTACCACCACCGCCAGAAATGTAAGTGGACAGGCCAGCAGCAGGGGCCAGCCCCTTGTGAAGTCCAGCTGCATGAGGATATTCGTATTCGTATATGAATACCCCACCTCTAAACACAACATATTGAAAACAGCATCAAAATGAGAAAGACCACAGGAATCGCCATTGCTTAGCTCTTGGTCACTCATTACATTGTTCATCATCAGCTACTACTGCATAAATTGTAGAATCTAAGGATAATAAGCAAACTAAAGTAATAGCAACTTTTTTTTTGCAAAACTGCAGGTTTTTCATTAGCTTTCAAGTACAACACAGCTGATGGAAGATTCAAAGAATGGTCTACCTCAGGGCAATGTTCTTGCTCTTGTTTTGTTTAACATCTACACCAATGACCAACCACTTCCTCAAGGCACCAAAAGTTTTATTTATACTGACTGTCTCACATTTGGTAGTCAGTAGAACAGCTTTCAAATGATAGAATGTCTTCTAACAGATGCATTAAAAGAACTTTCTGCATATTATGATATAAATCAAAAACACAACCTCACTAAAATTCAATATGTGCCTTCCATCTGAGAAGCAAGCAAGCTTTTCAGAAATGTTGTGTTTCCTGCATAAAGTAGATTATTGTCCCCACCCCACCCCCCGTTCCTAGATATTACTTTGGATCAGACACTGGCTTGTAAGAAATACTGCTGAAATACATAGGAAAAGATCTGCAAGGAACAATATCCTCCAACAGCTATCAAGAGTACTGAATTATAGTATTCAATGAAAGCTATAGAGTCATTAATGGATGCCTGAGACCAACCACTATGGATAAAATCAGTTATGCAGCAAGCATTGCACCCAGTGACATATGGAGAGAAATATCAGGTGATAGTGAAGGACTCAAAGCATCTAGATGAACACACATCCAATCTTTGGCTACCATTACGCCTCTGCCAGATGAAAATCAAGGAAAAGTTTTTTCAGAACATCTGTGAATCTTGAAGGAACAGTAGAGAATACCCATATGATAATGTAACAAAGAATGTACTAGCCATTTCTTAAAATTAATAGAACCCTAAGAAAATCTAGTCCGTGGTCACACAGAGAACTGCCTTGCTTGAGAGTCACTTAATAAGCTACAAAGTAAAGTTTGCAGAAACCAAATGAACCTAAGGAAACAGGTTCATTGACATTCCTATGTCAATGTACTCTGTACCTTTCTATGCCCCCTCAGCCTGTACAATGAAAGACCTGATGTTAGCTCTTGATGTTCCCATTATTTGGTGAAAGTTAGGTGACATATTATTCACTGTACTGAAGTGCTTTTGATACACATAAAAAGAAAGTACATACTTTGATGACAGTTAAGGTAATAATTGCAAGATGTATTTTGTAAAAAGCAGAAATTCAGTTGGCAGAGTTTTCTTAACATTTGCACCTTCATACTGGTGAAATGCAGTACTGTACCAATTTCACTTGAGCAGCAACAATTAAAGTGTCAGGTTGTTAAAGGGTCAAATACTAAAAAACTTCACTCTTGATTGAAAAGATTCATCCAATTTATTGGGAAGATTGTTGAGAATGGAACAAGGGAAGTTGTTAATTTGCATTAAAATATCAGAATGTTTTAATAATCTTATTGGCAAGGAAATGTGTAGTGATTCTGTGATGAGGGAGCAAAAGCTCTCTGCACATGCTGAAATATGCTTCTTCCTCTTTGACGCTTCTTCATTGTGCTCCACAAAATGTATGCTGGAACTAAGAGTGTGGGAGAACCATTATGTGCTATGGAACGTTGGAGCAGGACATTAAGTTCCATCTCTTCTGCCTTTTCTGGTGGTGGGCAGGAAGCCATCTCATAACTCATCTTCCATTTAATCCACCCAAGCTGGGCTCAGAAACCAATATGAACCATGGAGAGAGGATACGGATAACTGCAGGGTAGCAGGAGAATGTATGTGTACTTACGTGTACTCAATGGAAGTGGAAGAATGTTCTTTTTTAGCCTTAACCCACTCAACTTTCATGCATCTAAGGGCAAAAAGCAAATGAGACAACAGCTTCACATTTAGAAGGTGATAAAATATTATCTGATCAGAGATACTTTCTTCAACAGTGTTGTGTTTGCACACTCAGCATGCAAACAACTCTCATTGTATATGTCCCAGTGACCAGTTGCCAAACAAAAGCAGTCTAGTTTGCAACTTGTGGATCTGTACAATCTTACTGGAGGATAATCAAATAATCTTTACTGTTCTACGCAGTTCCACTTCTAATTGTGAAACTGCTATCACGAGTTCAGCTGTCAGTTCAATATTCAGGACTTTAAAGTCCCAGGAAATCTTTGGTTGTTACTTCCAATAGTTTCAAATATCTTGCTGCTTATAACAAAAGAAAACAAACAAACCACTTTCTTCAGAATTTCACCAAAGGAAGTGATCTCATGAGAACTTGTCCTCCTACTTTTGCAACTTGAAGAATTTACTGGAGAAATGAGGAGTCATCTGCCCACCACTAATCATTCCCTGTCTATTTGTTTATTTAACAGAAAAGGGACTAGGGAGGATCTGGTTTTGCTCTATCCTTTCTATTTTTGAAGGCACTGCACACTCCCTTAACTCACAAAAGTTAACTCCCACAGAAAGTTTTTACTAATGGGATGATGAATAGACATTCTGTATTAGGAGAACGTTATCTTCAAAATCTTCCTGTAGACCATTACAATTATTTATTTGTCATTATTTGTTTTGTTGTAGAATTCAGTTTCTGAATCTCTGGACATGGTTTGTCTTTTATGGGTGGAAGAAGCTGACCCTTTGGCCTTTTCTATTTTCTCCTAACATAAGATTTCTGCTTCTCTTCACTTCTCATGCTTCCCTAAGCAACATGTTGACATGGTCTCGAATTAGTGTTCTTTGAGTACACTGGTTTCATAAATTGCCATGAAATCACACTGATGATTTGTTGATTGTCCATGACGGAGTCTGTTTTTGAACATTGACCCTTCCTACCATCAAGATGAGTGGGTTTCCTTTCAAATTAAAATGTTTGCTTCTGTTTTACAAGAATCAAAAGCATGGGCTAGTTTGCATGTTGTCCAGAAAGCGTGAAGCTGTCTGCAGTGACTGGGGTTATATGATTATTAATATTTTAAACCAACATTACTGTCAATAGCACTCACAAGTGAAGAGAAAGCAAGGATAATGTGTAGCAATGGAAAGTCATTATGGGAGATGGAAACATAAGAAAAGAGCATATGCTGAAGCAGCTCATTGGTTTCTCCTGTCTAGTGTTTGTCAACTTTGGCTGGCAACTTAAATATCCAGCATTTAAGACATGATTCTTTCCTAGACTCACCTGGAAACCCTTGCCATTCCATAATGACTCATGGGAATGTTTTGGATTTTTTGATGTACAAAAACTGTAATTCTCCATTATGGGCATTCCACCTACCTTACAGGCACCTTGCAACCCCCTGAATGTGATGCACCTAGGAAAAAGGCTTGAATCGTAAGACTGAGCTAGGCCAAGCTCCACCTGAGTGTTCTGTTCCTCCTCATCTAGCTGGGAATTTCCTTTCAGATCAGGACACTTGTACAGTATTTGTGGTTCAGAAAATCAAAACATCCCATCCCTAGTGACTGCTCTTGGTGTATTAACCGGGCCTGACCTTGCTCAGCTTCAGCAATCAAATCAAATTGGACACAGTCCTGGTGATACTGTTTATATAAGAATCCTTCAGAATAGAGCCAGAATAGTACTTCTGATGACGATGGGAGAGAACAGTGTGGAGATACGTCCAGACTTTAGACCAAATCCTGAACAATTTCATAACTGTTTCCATGAGCAATACTAATGGAGCATTTTTATACAGCATTTTGTCAGACACTTGGGTGATATTGTTCTTCTCTTCAGACAAGTAGCATGAAAAGTTGTAGGTATTTAGAAGATCTGCATCGAGACAGAAGATCTGATTTCTCAAAGATTTCTGGTAATTGGTTTCATATGCCTGAACTAGCATATAAACGTGCATATTTAAAGGCCAAACATTTATTTGGTATCAACTTGGAAGTCCTAATTCCAAGTAGTAAGGTCACTTGTATGAACTGGTAAACCAGGAAATGTTCTTTGATCAAAACCTTTCTCTTCAGGAAGTCTTTCTCTTATTGACTGTCTGAGAGAAGTGTTTAAATGGATTGCCATGTCTTGTTGCTTTGAATGTATTTTTGGTGTTAATTTTGTTTACTGTTTTAGTGTGGTAATTGTTTGATTCCTTTAAAATATCCATATACTTACTTTTTAAAACACTATTAAATATTGTCTTTCACTAATGTAAGCTGCCTTGAGTCCCTTTTAAGGAGAAAGACAGGGTAAAATATTTTAAATAAATAAATTTTGCCAAGAAAAGGGGAACCAGGTGTCTATTATTACTTTTTAAAAATTGTATTTTTTTTAAAAAAATGGTTGATTCATTGTTCATGAGAGTTAAGGGGGATTATGTCTTTAATTTTATAATTTTAAAAGTTTGTATAGTTAAATACAGTCATAGATGGTAACAGGTTTTACAAAAGCTTTTAATGTTTGTGTTACAACCATTGGTGTATGCGTATTTTCTATTTTTAATTACAATACCAAACAGTATCATTCCAAATGAGAAATGTTCTATGTCTAAGTGTATGCATATCTGTAGCTGGCTAGCCAGTCAGAAACACACACACACACACAAAATACACAAAACTTTGGGAATATCATGTGACATCAATGTATTGTTGTCAATGAACAGATGTTAAACTACACAATGTGTTGCCCAATGCTGCTCATTTCCTGAAATAAATTGTCAGCAGAAATTTTGAATATGGCCACTCCTGCTCCTTAGGAAAGCTCATTTGTAATGTAAAGGTCACAAAAAATTTTAATGTCATACTCATCTTTTCCATCGTTTTCATGCTAGTGTTCACACTATGCTTTGTTATCATATTGAATCATATGTGGAATTAATTACAGTGAGCTTTCAGTGGAATAATTGCTGTCCTACAAAGACATTGTGATGCCTGCCTTTTATAAAGAGCAGCTTGATATGTGCTGTAAAATTGTGTTTTACTGCCAAGTCTGTCTGGGAAAAAAAGGGGCTGTGAAGAGGTATTCAGGCTGTGAACACATGATGTAATAAATTGGTCTGTAGTTAATGCGCCAAAATATATCTTTTCTAGTAGAGAATTGTTGCAGTGCGTAATCAATGGAGTTCTGCAGTAACATTAATAGCTCAGTCTTCAAAATGCAGCAGGAAAAGCAACCGAGTTTCATGCGGAAGATTGCTGTGTCATGGTCTACTCTGAAGTGCAGGAACAAATCCTGGCCACTCCCACAACCAGTCCTCCATGGTCCTGCCCATCACAGGAAAGCCTGTGATGGGCAAGAGGAAGCTTTGGCCTGCAGCCTAAAATTGGTGGACAGGAGCTCCCCATCTGGTTTGACAGCTCCTCCTACACACAGGGAAGGAATATTTCCTTGCTAAGCAATGAAAAAAGAGCTCCCATTTTCAACAGAAACTCTCATCTTCAAACAAGTGGTGGTTTGACAGGAAAACTTCTCTGGAGGGGGGGAGGCAATGGAGCATGTGGAAGAACCTCTTATTTCTGAGGCCTGTCTAGCGGAAGGTTGGTTCAGAGTAGAGCTGCCCAGGGATAATATTTGGAAGGCAATTTTAAAATGTTGTCCAACGGCTCATTATGCTTCCTTGTGAGCAGGCAAGGTTTGCCTTCTTTACAGAGATGTACTGATACTGCTCATACTTGCTTCTGATCAAACATGTATTTGTTTGATTTTGGGGATGCTCTTTTTAAGTCCTCCTGAGTGCTTCCCCCATTGATTGCTTATGAGCAGACCTTATGTTTCCTCCACATGGATTTGAAAAGGGATGCAGTTGCATTGTAGCTGCATTTATGGTGCCATTGGCAACACCCACAGATGGAATGCAGTTCCCAAGGCTCTACCCAGCTTGGAATTTGGCTCTAGGACTGAAAAACAGGTGGTTTGTGGCCTCAGCAGAGGCCTTGCCTCCTTTAAAGTTTGGTCCCTGGGACACTGCTTGTGAAAGAGTCATCTTGTTCTCTCCCCTTATTATTCTCACTGCTGTTCTCATTCTCTCTCACTGTCATTCCCTTTCTATGCAGAGCAGTTGCCATGATCTTACATTTGGGATGGAAAAAGTTGTACAGTGGTGCCTTGACTTATAAATGCCCCTACTTGTGACCATTTTGAATTACGACCAGCTCCGGCCACAAAATTTTGCTTCTACTAGCGACCGGAGCTTCCAATTACAAACAGAAAAAGGCAGGGAAAAAAGGCAGGAAATTCAAATTGCTAACTGTAGGTGGCAACGAGGCTGCTTCTTTGTAGCTCTTTCGCCCCAGCAGTTAGAGAGTCGTTGTCGGAGGCTTGGGACTGCCTCCTTCTGCTTCTGAGAGCATGAGTGTGTGTTTGCAGGGAGGCTTTGGGCTGCTGTTTTCTGCTATTTAAAAAACTGTTCTGGGTGTTTTTGCAGTGTGGTTCTGAGCTGGGGGGTTATATTTCTGTGCTGTGATGGGTCTTGGGGATTTGTTTGTTTTTGGGTCCCCCCCATTTCTGATGAGTCTTGGGGGGTTTCATTGCTTCTTGGTTTTTTTCCCCATTTCCTATGGGTCTTGGGGAGTGAGTTTGCTTTTTAGGTTCCCCCCATTTCCGATCTTTCACAATCTACTTGATTGCTTTTTGCTTTGTTCTGTTTGCATTTGCAATGGGTCTTGCATGGTTGATTGGATTTTGGTTTGTTTTCTTTACATCAGATCTTGCATGCTTGATTGCTTTTTACTTTGTATTGTTTGTATTTGCAATGGGTCTTGCCCAGTTGATTGCTTTTTTGTATTCTTTACATTGGGTCTTGCGCACTTGATTGCTTTTTACTTTGCATTGTTTGCATTTGCAATGAGTCTTGCATGCTTGATTGCTTTTTAGTTTGTATTCTTTGTATCAGGTCTTGCACACTTGGTTGCTTTTTGTGTTGTCTTCTTTGCATTTGCAATGAGTCTTGCACAGTTGATTGGTTTTTGGTTTGTTTTCTTTGCATTTGCAATGGGTCTTGCACAGTTGATTTCTTTTCTCTCCCCCTCCCCCAGCTGGAAGGGATTAATCACATGTTTAACTGGTCTTGCAGTGCTTTTTTGGTGATTGTTTTCTTCAGCCGGAACAGATTAATTGCATTTCAATGTATTCCAATGAGAAATGGTGCTTTGACTTACGACCATTTTGACTTATGACCATCTTCCTGAATCAATTAAGTTCATAAGTTGAGGCACCACTGTATTCACTTCCCTGATCAGCTGTGTGGGTCACTAGATGACTGCGGGCCACTTACTTGCTGATGGTTGTTTTATCATGTTTTAATGGAATTTTATTACCCTGATTGACTTTACGAAACTATAATTATATGTATCTATTTTATATTGATTTGGATTTACTGGTCTTTGACCGTAATAAAATATTCACTTACTTTCTGAGCTTTGCTAGACAAAATAGTGAACAATGTTAAAAGAGTTGTGTACTGTATAGCCTTCCAGTTCAGTTACTGGTGAGACTCAGGCTGTGATTACACTGGCAATTTATGATTTCTTTTGCAGCCTGTACTATGGCTGAGTTTGCAGTCAGTGATCACACAGATGGTGCAGAGTGATTCCGAAGTTCGGTGCTCCCACTTGATGCAAATTGATTCTCATTTCAGCCCACAGCTTCCTATCTTTCCTTCCTTCCTCTTGTCCCACCTCTGCTTATCCTTGTATGGTTTGCTGTCAAGCCACTTGGTTTTGGTAGGGTTATACAGTCTTCTGGAAAAAGTGGCAGCATTCCAAACTTCTTAATGTGTGCAGAAATACCAAATGGCACTAGAACATTTAAAAATTTTGTCTGTTTCTGTTTAGTTCATATATTTTTTATTTTTTTTTCTTGTCCAGAGATGGTCTAGCACTAATCTTCTATATGCTAAAAAAATTGAGGACAACCAGGGGCAGGGGAGGAAGAATGCAGGGGTGGATGTTCCTCTGATCCTGAACATCACGCCTCAAATGTGTACATCAAAGAAATATTACGCCACCCCCATCTTTACAATACTGAGTCAACTGATCAAAAGGGAGAAAAGTCCATTGAATTGTTCTGACTTGAAAAAACTAGAAGCCCCCAGCAGCAGAGAGGAAAAAAACATGTTGGGAGCAAAAAGGGCCAGAGGAAAAACAAAAAACAAAAACCACTTCTAATCAACCAATGCTGTAACTGCAGCAAATCCCATGGTATTTGATCATGTAGTCCCAGCCTTAATTTTGAGTTGTTATAATAGACAGTAGGGCTGTTTATATTCTTTTAACATAAACTTAATGTAGATTATGGACAATTTCTGTGTCTTTTAAAATAACACAGCTCTTGCCAGGCTAATGGAAAATCATATGAAGGTGTATATGGGTCTAGTGTGGGTGGAAAAATTAAGCAGTGGTTCTTAATATAAAACTTGGGTCGTTGTGCTCTTCAGGGTAAATTGTTTTCTCTCACCCCTTTTGTTGGTCTAGTATCAGTCAGAGAAGAAGTTGTATGAAGTCAAACAGGTATATGGGAGTTAAAGGTTGGTGTAAGAAATACAGTAATAAATATCGTAGCAAAAGCAGTGGGGAAAAGAGACCCAACACAGAGACACAATTTTCTGTCTGAGAACTTCTACTGCAGAAGTAAGGGAACAATGATTTACAATATTTATTTTTTTAGGAGTCCTGTTGCACATGAGAGATGGTTTTGCAGCAAGACTACAGTCAAGTGAATTGAACTGAGTGCTGCCTATTGTTCTAAGATGCACTAAATTGTAATGAAAGGTTTTCAACCAGCTTAAATGCAACCCCTAGTTGGGAGTGTAAACAACAATCTGACAAGGGAGTGTAAACTTCATAATGTTGAAGTCCCCTCAGTGGAAAGCAACCCACAGGGCTTTTAACTAGGGCAAAACAACTGGGGTTGCTGGATTTAGAGTGCACTGCGTGGCCACCACTGTCACCGTGTCCTGATCTAGTTGTTAAATACTAATATTAATGAGTTAATCACTAATATTAGTGAGTTAATGACTAATACTGTACTGAAAGGGAAATGAATCTTTGCAGTGGAGAACCTTCATGGGTGATCAGTATGACTGATGTTAAGCATACAGACTTGGCTCTTTAGGCAGGCCTTCCCTCCAGTCAACGCTTGATTCTTTTCTTCTTTAGTTTTCCTCTTTCTCCATCCTGTACTTCAAAATTTGTTGATTTAATTATGCGATTGTTTTATGATGATTATTTTTATGATGTTTTATTAACTGTTTGTAAGCCACCCTGAGTAGACTCTGTCTAGATGGGAGGGAATGAATGAATGAATGAATGAATGAATGAATGAATGAATGAATGAATGAATGAATGAATAAATAAATAAATAAATAAATAAATAAATAAATAAATAAATAAATAAATAAATAAAATATTACCCCCCCCCAGCTTTGGCCCAGATTTCACTTCTGTTTGTTAAGTGGGTAAGATCCAGAACCATAGGTGGATGGAGCAAGAACACAGCAGATCTGTGGAGGTGATGGAGAAATGTGGACCAAATCTGAAACAAAGTGTAGAGTGCAGCTGAAATCCTATTCCAAACTGACAGTGAATTTCTGTGAGACAGCAATGAATTCAATAATTGGTCGAAGGGCAATTTGTGATGCAGACAGTGTAGGTGATGTAGGGGACCCTCTGGCTGTGTTTTCAGGCATGTCCACTTGAAGCAGTTTGGCAAAAGTGATTTATTTCTATTGGGCTGATATTCTGTGTATTTTTACTAGAGAGTGGGTGTCATTGCAAGCGGGGGGTGTTACTTCTGAGTAAACAGGTACAGGATTGTGTAGTTAATCTACTGTAATTGGAACTGGAAGCAGTGTTCATGTGTTGGGCTTTTCTTGGAAATGAAATGAACCATGAACATTAAATAAATTTATGAAAGCCCATGACCTTAATAGTAATAAAGACATTTTTAGTATAAGAGGGATTAGTACTCTAAAGAGGATTTAGAGCAAGCCTGAGCAAATAGCCATTGATTTTCATCACAATTTTTGTATTCAGTGTGAATTCTTCCAGGACCAAGATTTCACTTCAAGTCAATGCAAATGTCCTCCTGCTACCAGTAGCTTTTGAATCATGTTCTTCAGATGTCTCATTTCTCTTTCTAATCGTATCAGATACAAGCCTTCTATTGAATGCAGGGGAATTAAAACACATTTATGTTCTTATATAAGCTCTTATTGACTTGCACAAACGAAGATATTTTGGTGGTGTGTTGGGTTACGGAGATTCCGTTATGTGACTGATTTTACCCTAGGGATAATGCAGAAGCCGACCTTTTTAAAAATCTATTTTCAAGGATAATGTTACATGTATTCCTCGATGGGTTTTAGTTGTGTAATGACTCTCCTGTCTAATTTTTCATTCTGGTGCACTGTGCATATTCATGCTTTTATACATTTATTATACGTTATAGCAGACAATGACACTTCTTAACACTATGTCTGCATCCAAAGTACCAGAATTTAAGCCAAAATGGAAGGAGGTATAATGGGAGTGTGTGTGGCATTCCAGGTAGGAAGAATGTATAATTCCATGAAGGCTAATATAAGATGATGGCAGCCTGAGAAATGTAATGAAGCAAATCTGCATTGAGGTCAAACATTGAGGTACTGATCAGCTCCCTTTGCTGTATTTTTTTATTCTGTGATTTTCAGTTTTGACATTTCTCTCATACAGATTTCTTTTATCATGTCCTCACAACTAAAGAAAGCTTACAGGAACATCTATTCTGTACTCCCAATGTTTGCGGTGCATTTGAAATTTAAATAAGGTATTGTTTATGTGGCAATGTTCACACCTCTTTTTTTTAAAAAAAAATCTTTGTGCTTCATATGACCCAGGCCTGGGTTGAAATGTTACATAATTATAATGTTTTCATTTTTAATTAAAAAGAAAACAGAATCGGATTTCAGATTAAGCAATGTACTTTATAAAAGTCCTGCCAAGCTAGCAGTTCGAAAGCATGTAAAAATGCAGGTAGATAAATAGGTACCACCTCGGTAGGAAGGTAACAGCGTTCCGTGTCTAGTCGCGCTGGCCACGTGACCACGGAAACTGTCTTCGGACAAAACGCTGGCTCTCTGGATTGGAAACGGGGATGAGAGTCAGACACGACTGGACTGAATGTCAAGGGGAACCTTTACCTTTACTTTATAAAAGAGAGTAGAGTAGCCTGTGTTTGTAAAGTTCTCTCACATACATTGAAAACCTGTCTATGTGCAGCTCTGTCTCTATCTGTTTGAACCTCTGTTATATTCAGGTATCATGATAGTATAATTATTGAAAGATCAAAACAAAGGTATGTTCATTTATTTACTGGATTTTATTAGTTTTGTTTATATCCTCCTTTCTCCAATGAGCTGAAGGTGGCATACATAACTTTCTTCCTCTTCACTCTTCTCTAACAATAATCATGTGAGGTAGTCCAGGCTGTCAATAGTTTAAAATATGGAAATTATACCACATTACTAGCAGAGAATTGCAATGATTTGAAATGAGTACTGATGGAAGTTAACATGCAAACCCAGGATTACAGTTGAACATTCAAATGACAAAAAAATTAATCTACAGAAGAACAATATACGTAATTTAAATGTGGATAATGAAGAAATTGAAATTGTTAAGGTTTTTCTACAGATTAGTTCAGTCATCACTCCAAATGGAGACTAGCCAAGAAATCAAAAGATTGACACTTGGAAAAGCAGGAGAGAAAGAGAAAAGGTCATCAAGAATGTATTGCTGAAGACTAAGACCAAGGTCTTCGATGCTAGAGAATTCCTGACCACTTTGTACAGGTTAAAATGTGGATAATGAAGAACTCTGACTGGAAAAAGTCAACTCATTTAAGGTAGTGTTGGAGGAATGTTTAGCAGATTCTGTAGGCTGCTACAAAGACAAATACAGTGGTGCCTCGCATAGCGATCGCTCCGTATAGCGATGAAATCGCTTTGCAATGGACTTTTTGCCATCGCAAGAGTGATTGCTTTGCAATGGTCCCTATGGGGAAATGTCGCTTTGCCACCGGGTAAACAAAATGGCCACCCACTGTTTTGCCTCGCTTTAGAGGCATTGAAAATGGCCGCCGCAATGGAGGATTTTCATATAAGGTTAGTTTTTAAGCCCATAGGAATGCATTAAATGTGTTTTAATGTGTTTCTATGGGCTTTTAAAAATCGCTTAGCGATGAAATTGCTTA
Organism: Pogona vitticeps; assembly: GCF_051106095.1. Lineage (NCBI taxonomy): Eukaryota > Metazoa > Chordata > Lepidosauria > Squamata > Agamidae > Pogona > Pogona vitticeps. Next base: position 255,268,175 of record NC_135784.1, on the reverse strand, counting down.
GCGATTTTTGCTGCACCGATTAACATCGCTAAGTGAGGCACCACTGTAGGTGAGTTGTAGAGAAATCAAACCTACATTAAAAGATGAAATGACTAAATTGAGGCTTTTGTACTTTGGAGCTGTAAACAGAAGATGACTCATTGCAAAGACAATAATGCAAGGAAAAGTGGAAGGTGGTAGGAAAAGAGGAAGAGCAAAAATGAGATGTATTGACTCAGTAAAAGAAATCATAACCTTTGGTTTGTAGAACTTAAGCAGAGCTGTCAGAAGTTATTAATTTATAGAGGATAAACCATACATTGGAAATGATCTGTCAACGCAAAACAAAAATTATCCTAGAGCAACTAGTGCCACGTCATTCAGTGAATTTCATGAACAAGTGCATGGTGTCTCTCACACAAATGAGCACGCACTTGTGCACATGTGCAAACGGCGGCGTGGCGCTCCTGCGGGCACGCATCTGCTTGTGTGCATGCACAAATGGCAGAATGGGGCTTGTCTGGCCATGCTTGTGCTTGTGCACATGCACAAATGGCAGTGCGATGCTTGCAGAATCAGTTGTACGGGGTGAGTGCATGTGGGGCGTGGAGTGGGAAGTCTGTCTCCGTGGCCTGGTCCTGATCAGGCCACAGACCAGCACCAGGCCATGTACCGGGGTTGGGGACCTCTGTTTTATAGCACTTTAGCACTTTAGCAGGGATGTTATCACTCGCAAGTGCCTTGCTGGAAGCAAGGAAATCCAAGGCCGCTTTTATTTCTGCTAAAGTTCTTTTGCTGTCCAACTCTTCCAAGACAGGCAGGCACTCAATGTTATTTAATACCTCTTTGGTTACTGCATTCTCTCTGGAATAAAGCTCAGAGTAGTGCTACACCCAGTGTTCCATCTGCTGTACGCTCCAGTTCTTATATACACCGGTGTTCAGTGTAACAGCTGATCAATCAGATGGTATCCTCCAGCAATTGGTACTGGGTGGTATACTGCACTTGAATATGGCAGTTCTATTTACCTGTCATGACTGATAACTGTTAATAGACTTTGCTTCCATGGTTTTGGAACTACTTGAAAGAGTGCACACAGGCCCCAGGTGAGAGTGTGACCAGTCCTCCCAGAATAAGATTGTTAGCTTGCTTTTATACAGAATTAGAGAGGCACACATGGTAGCAAGTACAATTTGTTCCAGTCCACCAGGTAGGAAGGGACAGTAGCCAGCTTGTTTACCAGATGGCCAGAGATGACCCTGCTTCAGATTTCAATGCTCATTTATTTATGTATATTTTGCAGATAATTGTTTTGCCAATAACACGTTCCAGTGCATAGAATGCCGATCCAATTAAGTGACACAATTACAGTCTGATCATTTTTCTTAATTCAATAGCCAGTTATAATGTGCCCAATTTAAAATACTGCTGTATAATACAGTGCCTTGTTTTCCATACTTTTAGGCATGTTTTTTTAAAAGGAAGCTATTGTAGAAATATCATGCCCCCTTCGGCGTGTCACAAGGAGCCCCATTTAGGTATTGAAATCTGTGTTGAAAGCTCACACGAAGCAGGAGGGGAAATACTCTTGTCCTGCCCAACTCCACCCTCCACCCTGAGTCTGGAGAGAGTGGGCCTCCATTTGTCAGGTCTCCAGCTCAAATGGAGCACATCCCTGTGGAAATTATCGCTTCAGTCTTGTTGCCACTATAGGTAGGAGGGCAACAAAATGGGACGATAGGGGCAGGGTTGAAAGAGGGTTCTGTTCTATGCATGAATTTTCTACTTAGATAAGAATGTTTTTTACATCCACGAGGCCCTGGTGGTTTTCCTGGAGAAGAAAAGATTAAGGGAGACAGGATAGCTGTCCTCAAATGTCTGAAGGTCTGTTTCACAGAATATGGAACAGACTTGTTCTGTCTTCCTTATGACATGAAGTTGAAAGAGTTACAACAGTTCCAGAACTCAAAAAGTAAGCTTTCCCCACCCCCTCCAATGTTGGCAAAGATTGGATTTGGGACGTCCAAGTTATAGTCCTCTGAAACATGTCCCCATAGGAAAGTGCTCTTTAGCCAGCTGTGGGGGTGGTTCTACAGCTCCTGGAAATCCTGAGTAGAGATGTGGACAAATTAAAAAAAGGCGATTCATTTTGATTCATTATTCGTCAAGGTTAATGGATCAATGAATACGAATGTATGAATATTCTTTGATGAATTGATGAATCAATTTGTTGATTCATCTGCATTTTAAATGGCTATAACACTGGCCCCTGACAACCTAGAGACAACAAATATGCAGGGAAGCTTCTTCAGTCACATTTCTACAACTCCTGAAAGTTTGGTGAACATTGGCTCAAGGACTCTTGAGTTATATAGTCACAAAGAGGACCCCCCCCCAAGAAAGCTCCCCTCAGGTACCTAGAGACTCCAGAATCACAATGGAGTTTCCTACTTCTTTCCCCAACACGCATGCCAACTTTGGTGAAGATTGGATATCAGACCTCCGAATTATTCACCCACAAATTGGGTCCCCCCAGGAGACAACAGCACAGAAGCCCATTCTGATCAGAAGCTGATAGGCAGCCACCCGCTCCACACACATAGCCACCCACCCCAGCAGCCTAACCCCACACCTCCTTCCTTTCCCTACCTTAGCCCCCATCCCACTCCCACCGACATCCTCATACCTTAATCGCTGCTGCTGAGATCTTCTGGCTTCAGAACCACACATGTAAAAATGGAGACTGGCTGCCCTTTGCAAAGATGGCAGTTGTGGATTCATTTAGGGTAGGGAAGCTGTTGCTGCCATCTTTGCAAAGGGCAGCCAGTCTCCATTTTTACATGCATGGCTCTGAGGCCAGAAGACCTCAGCAGCAGTGATTAAGGTAAGACAGTGTTGGTGGGGGTGGGGTGGCGTGGGGCCTAAGGTAGGGAAAGGAAGGGGTTGGGGGGGTAGGCTGTGGCATTGGGTGGCTGTGTGGGGTGGTGGCTGCCTTTCTGCCACTGATCAGCTGATTGGCGGCCAGTAGGCTGAATGGTGTTTTTTTTTTTAATACGAAGGACGAATAAAAACAGGAAATTTTCATCCTTTCATATTCGTGGGGGTCTCTGAAACACACAAATATGGATTGACGCATATTTAACAAATCGGCTATATTCGTTGGAAAAACCAGTCCGTTTTTATATTCCTCTCAATCTCTAATCCTAAATCACACAAAACACAGAATGGTTCATTTCATTGGAAAGTTCATGAAAGATTGTAGTTCATGGTTTGGGTCTAATGACAAACCATGAACCATCATGAACTGCTGTTTTCCTGATTTGTGGCCATCTCTATTCTTAAACAACCAGTTCAACTTGGCTAGCACACAGGTGAAGTCACTTTCCAGACCAGGCATGAAAGCAAATCAGCTCCAGTTGTATTTCAACATACAGTGGTGCCTCACTTGACGACGTTAATCCGTTCCAGCAAAATCGCTGTAGAATGAAATTAACGTCGAGCGAAAGTAAAAAACCCATTGAAACGCATTGAAAACCACTCAATGCATTCCAATCGGCGAAATACCTCAGCGTACAGCAAAGATCCTCCATAGGGCGGCCATATTCTGGTGCCTGTAATGTGAGGAATCCGTCCTAAGCACAGCGGGGAGCCATTTTGAACAGTGTACGTCTAAGCTATAATACTCCACAAGCAGGCCACACATGGTCATCTAAACCACTGGTTCTTAACCTTGGGTTACTCAGGAGTTTTGGACTGCAACTCCCAGAAGCCTTCACCACCTGCTGTGCTGACTGGGGTTTCTGGGAGTTGCAGTTCAAAAGCATCTGAGTAACAAAGGTTAAGAACCACTGATCTAAACCCACTTGAGCTCCACATAACTGTTGGTGTAAGAGCCTCATAGTCTTGAAGCAAATGCAGTTTTAGAGACAAGTAAACATTTTATTTATTTATTTATTTATTTAATTTATGTGCTGCTCACACTACCCAAAGGTCGCTGAGCAGCTTACAACATTTAAAATACAATAAAAATTCAGAACAATTAAAATGCAATTAAAATATACATAAAAATTGCCATCGGACCCACAGCTAATATTATTTCAATTAAAAACCTTCTGGAACCAGAAGTTTTTGACCTGGTGCTGAAATGCCATCAGCGTCGGCGCCAGACAAATCTCAATCAGTAAGGCATTCCATAGTCGGGGGGCAGCTGCCGAAAAGGCCCTTTGTCTGCAAGCCGTCCCTCTTACCTCCTTAAGACATGGAGTGCCTGTTTACATTCTCACTTGCAAGAAATCCCCATTTTCAGAATTCAGCCTATCATCGAAGGAACAAGCAGATGATAAGAATAAGATAGACTTGTGTTGATTTCTCTTTCATTCCCTCTCCCTTTTCTCCATAATAGCATGACTTTACTATTGCCCATTCCATTTTTGATTGCCAATTGTTGTTTTGATTGCCAATTGTTAATCTTTTTAAATAATGTGCATGGTTCTACCATCAGAATGGCCATTTCCTATTGGATGAAATCCAATTGCTAAGGGTACTAAGTTGTAACTAGAGTAGGCCCATTGAATCAATGGGACATGGAGGAGTTGAGTCACCAAATCCCCATTGATTCAGTCGGTCTACTCTAGTTGTGACTTACTGTGCTAAGCAACAGGATTTTAGCCTCTGTGCTTCAACACAAAATCACCATCTATTTGTTGTTGTTTTTTGGTGGAGACACAAAACAGCATGCAAAAAACTTAAAAATAAGCAGGTAATTGAGAAAAATTGATTAAAATTTAAAGCTAAACAAATATTTTAAAACATTAAAAACCATTTTTTAAAAAAAGACATATCCAACTTAGTGTACAATGTATTTTATATTCCCTGGATTTCTCTCTCTCTCGCTTTTCCTCTGATCTTTCTAGTTGATTGAAAACCAGCCTTTCCAGAGGCATTTGCAACCAGTAGAATGATCAAATCATCATGTTTAAAAATCTTGTTTCAGTAGTGCTTCAGTAGCATTACATTATTTTTAATTGGAAGTTTGAAATGTAAGGGTGGAAACATCCAACACACAACTAAAGCTATAGTTCTTCCAAGTCATCTGATTGTTTCTGAAGATTAGTTTGACCTTGGTTACATTGTCTATTAATTTGTTTGTTTTAATTTGAACATTAGCAGTCTGATCTTCCAGTGGCTTTGGGATGCTAGGCTTCAAGACATGGACAGTGTATAATAAGAAGGCATATGGGTTGTTTTTGCATTCTTAATATAACTGGAATGAGGCAATGTAGAGGTGAGATGAAAATCCATTTACTCCACAGTAACCTTGTTGATGCTTTTGGAGCTGTTCGGAAAGAAGAGAGTCACTGTTACCTAAAGGTGCATTTCCCCACATTTTCAAAAAGCAGTATAAAGTGCTAAGAAAAGGCCTGCTGGAATTCCACAGGGAGAAGGTTCTATTATCAAGATGCCATTTCAGAAAAGTTACTGTCTTTTTCAACTCATCAAACAACTCTGAGACTATTAATATTGCAGTCACATGTACAGAAGTACATGTGGGAGAGAGATGGCTGTAGGATTGCAGTTTTAAAAAGCCCTGCCTCCTGATTCTCTCACTTTCACTAGACTCTCTATTATCATCCTTGTGCATCTGCTCTAGTGAAAGAATTTAGATAAGGTAGAAGGTCTAACAGAAAGGCTGTCTTATCCTGAGTCAGATGATTGGTCGATCTTTTCCATGACTGACAGGAGTTGTCTGTGGCTTCAAACTGAGGTCCTACTCATTGTGCCTAGAGGTTGCATCTGGGACTTCAGCATGCAAATATGATCTTCCCTCCCGTATCCTAGTGTGTTTTGCCATATGAGTTGTGATTTGTTTTCAGCTGTTCAGAGCTGTGGCTTGACTATTCTTTGGTTTGTTTTGTTTCTGAAACTTCTCCTCCAACTTCAGGGTGGAAAAAATGAGTCTCTTATCCTTTAAAAAATTTTTTTTAATGCGCATTGCCCACCAAATGATAAAACACATGAAAATAGCCAGAATGGCAGTGCATTAATAAAGCAGATAGTGTTGAAACAACAAAATGTAAAGTGCTTCTATATGGCAAAGTTCCTAGCATTAAAAGTAAATGTAATTTCAAGAAATGTTAGTAATTTCTGGAATAAATCCAGAATGGGTAGAACTGCTTCAGATGTAAAAAGGTACAGCCAAGAAAGAGCAAGTGAGCACAAATCCGTTGGATGCCCCAACATTTCAGCAGAGATAAATCAGGTTTCTCTTCCATGTCTTCCATTTAATTTTCTGCTGGAAGCAAATTGCATTGCATTTCAGATTAGTCTATTTTTAGTGATAGTCAGCAATCCTGCATTAACATATGGATAGAAGAAGATGTGGGCAAAAATATATATGCTTTACTTATCTAATACTGTAGAAGGAAGTTAAAAAGTTCATTCATGCACCATCCACCCTTTCAAGGTCAATTCCTGTATACGTATTCAAATTCTTCTGATTATCAATACTTAACCACCAAAGGTAGCCAGCCAATCTCACTGTTGCCATTTTATGATGTAGCAACTTTGTTCAGAACATTTAGCCCATGAAAATGTGGAATGGATAACTCATTAATGTCTAATCTTGTCAGTTTGTCCTCCCAATGTTATGACTGCTCAAAGTGGAAAAAATACATCAACACACTCTATTTTTTTTATTTATATCCCACCTATCTAGCCAACTCAGAACCACTCTAGGCAGCTATGACATTGAAGTTGTCTTTCTGCAAGGTTACAGTGGCATAACAAACTGATGAGTTGCTATAACATTTAACTTTTTAAGTGACATTTCAGTGTTCAGCCCCTGACATTGTTATCTATAGTGGTAGCATTGTAAGCCATGAGCATTGTAATCCATAGTATATATACTGGTTTTGCATCACTTTTAACGTCACATGGTTTTGGCTCTAGATATTGAAAGGCAGTTATGTCTATCTTCGGGCAAGCAGTTTCATTGGTATCTGGAGAAGTGTAGGAATAAAACTGTGTTTATGGTAGAAGTTACAGTCTTTCTCTTAAAAGATGTGTTTATTTAAGCTACACAAAGAGCAATACATTGGTCATAATTCAGTTCATGAAACAACAATAACTATGGAAGGATATGATGAAAAATCAGCAGTAGAAATCTGTATATATTGCTGCATACATAACTATGAGCTCTGGCAATTATGTTTTCAGTAGGTACCACAAATAAAGAGCTGTTTTGATTTAGTCTGTGTCTCCATGTATATGTCTTCTCCCTGCAAGGTTTCATGGAAATTGTCATTAGCCTGTTTTGCCCTTCCCATTTTCAGCTGTCATGTTCACGTTTCCAACAGTGCTGGTTATGTGTCTTGTGTTTGGAACCACATTCTCCTGCTTCACTCTGTAGCTATATTGAAAGTACCTGTTAATGTTATCCACACATTAAAATACTGTGTAAATTGGAAGAACCCTCTTTGTTCGTAAAGAGACATGCTGGCTTGTAGCCATTGTTTCAGGGATTAAAACAACCAAACAATCAAGTATAAAAGTGTTTCAGGAGCCAAGGATGGGATGGACCAGTATGGTTCTAGTAAATATAGTTTATGTTTGCTCATTAATCTATGCTGTCCTTTTTCTAAAGAATCTACGACGTTACAAAAATCTATATGATTGTAATTTAAATGCATTGTTTACACATATTTCTCCTTAAAATACATTTAGAAGTACTGTACATATTTTGTAAGCTGCCTTGGATCAGTTTATTGAGAAAAAGGTGAAGTATAAATAAAATGAATTAATGAAAATGAATGGATATTTTATTTCAAACAATGCATTTTGATAACTTTTTATTGCCCCCACATTGTGTGACAACATTGAAAGAATCTAATAGATAGTTATGTTTTGATCCTCACATCAGTTGGGAGATGAGTTTCTGATTAGGTCAACTCATACCACAATTTTCAAAACAGAAATTCCTTAATTTCTATCAGCAAAGACTAATGGGGACTTCAGATTTTCTGTGGTCTATGTGATACACCTATGTGACTAAAAGATAGTCAGTAATTACGGCTAGAACATCTTAATGTTGAATAGAGGATATCTCTTTCTGTGGTTTGTGAAATCAGACTTCAAATGAATCCCATGCTTGAGTCCTGATCAATCACCAAACAAAGCAAGCTAAACTGTATAGTCCTGGCTGTGATAAGACACTTTCATTAGTTAAGGATTTTTCTCATCCAATCACAGACTGTCTCTAATGAGTGATTTTTAAAACAGCTGCATTTATGAGACAGGTGGGAAGGAAAAAAGGGAAAGCAAAACTATTTTAAAACAATGGCAAATGCTAGCAAGGAAAAAGCACACATGCTGATGTATGTTGATGAAGCAATTAAATTCCTTTCCCTTCACAGATATATAAACATAGATGAGCAGAAAATGGAAGATGGCAATTCTGGCTGGCCAAGGCTACCGAAGCTGATACTAGTCTAGCTATATCTGTGCTAGATTCAAACCCTTCCTAGTCTGAGGATTCTGGAAATGGTTTACGACTACCCTTGCCCAGTGTATTGCAGTGGAGAGAGTGCCATACTGGGGTTCAAATAACCACGCAGCCATGGAAACTCACTGGAGGTATGTAACTGGTAAAACCACTCCCTAAATGGCTCACTTACCTTGAAAACCCTATTTGGATGCAACTTGATGGCACATAACACACAATTGTCCTGGATTAAGTTTGTGTGGGCATTGTGGCTGTGTCCCTGTGACTGAGTAAGTTTGGATATGGCAGAATTCTCCCTCACCCACCCCCTCGCCATCTGCTTGTTCAACCTCCTGCTCCAAATCTGATCTAGCAGAGTGTTTATCCTGGCTAAGAGCTCCGTCAGTGAATTTCTGAGATCAGGTGGCAGAAGAGGGTTGTGTTGCCAAAAGGGTGTTTCTGCTGGCAGAACAGCCTCGTGTCTCCTAATTCTTTAGGCTGGATGTTTTACATAGGAACCATATTTTGCTTTCTTATCCTTTCTCTGAGTAAGCATCAGTTGGGTTATCTAATAACTCTAAGACACCATATGTTGGAATTGATTTGACAGCCTACAACAACAAAAGTGACTGTTATGTGCCCTCTTTATCAAGTTTGTGCAGTGCACTGTGGCTGAAAGAAAGAAAAGTGAAAGCAAGCACAGGAGGCTGTGACTTGGTCAGTACTGTCCCTGGGTGGAGTGAAGCTTGTGCAAAGACAGGAAAAGGGAGATTGTTGGACAGAAGTGGCTGTGGTTTTAAAATGCAAATTTGAGAGGAATTGGGGATAGCGTGGACTGTTCCCTTTCCCAGTATGCTGGCTTGAAGTACAAACTGGCTGGAGATCTTGCTTGAAAGGGCAAAAAGAGGCATTCGGAGCACACAGGACTTAGTGCCAGGAGTGAGATGAACAAGATATAGGAGGAACTCCACCAAGTCCTCATCTCAGGCACAACCTAACTCTGTTACTTGAATGTTGTTAGAGCTATTTTATGAACCACTTTCTGCATTTGGCAGGACTACTTAATTCCATGAAAATGATGCTTGGCATGAAGTCTGTCTGGAAAACCTTGTTCCCTAATCCCTTGTGTCTGGAAGCTTTCTGCAATTACTCTGTGACAGAGAAAATGAACTTCCCACCTGCTCAAGGACACACTGTATCTATTCTCCCTCATGGCACTCTCCAGATTTGAAAATGGATACCCTATCAAGGCAATCAAACCATAAGAAGCCTCTTCTGCTGGGAAACAGCACTTCTGGTGGACGAACCCTCGTCTGATGCCAGATCTCTGATCTAATTTTAGAACTGGAGGAAGTAGGGTGTTTTAGTGTGGCAGCTATGGGAGTGTGAACATTGTGTGCCCAGATTTATACTCAAAAATTTGTTGTATAAATTTGAACTGACTGTCCTTAAACTGATTTGGCCATGGCCTTAACCAGTTCATACTCCAGCTTCTGCAGATATTCGTATGTTTTTGGATCATGGGGGGGGGGAATTCAAGGGGAGAAACTAAAGGGCTGTGAACTGTGATGAGAAACACTACCATCAATTGGTAATGATGCCATCAATTTTGGGAATGGGTGGACCATCAGTTTGTAAGCAAAGTCCCTTCCGGTTTGGTGTCAGTATCAGAGGAGCGCACGGAGAAAACACCAGGCAAATGTTCCTTCTGTGGCACTCTTGCAGGCACAAAACAGTGAAAGTAATAAAAAGAAAGGGAGAGAGCATGTGCTGGGCTAGGGAAGATGTCCCTAGTCAGTAGCCTGGCTTAGCCAAATGGGCCCATTCACTCCCTTGCTCAAATCAGGATGCTGCACATTTGGAACATACACAGGTATCCACAGCAAAAAAAGAGAGAGAGGGTTCTGTAAATAAACACCAGCAGCAGGCATTAAACAATGATTTTCATTGCTGTGTGTGGCTGGTCTTTTGACCGTAATAAAGTTGTGAATTGCCTTGCTGGCATAGATAGATAGATAGATAGATAGATAGATAGATAGATAGATAGATAGATAGATAGATAGATAGATAGATAGATAGATAGATAGATAGATAGATAGATAGATAGATAGATAGATAGATAGACAGACAGACAGACAGACTGACTGACTGACTGACTGACTGACTGACTGACTGACTGACTGACTGACTGACTGACTGACTGACTGACTGACTGACTGATTGATTGATTGATTGATTGATTGATTTTGAGTTAGCATGTGGTAGGTTCATACATGGTCTAAATGTCCTTATTGTGGTTCCTACATACTTTCGTGCTTTAAACCAAATTTATCCTTTAGGGAATTGTTATACAAAATGTTTCTGGATGTCTATTAGAGTTTGATAAATTCCATCCTCTTCCAGTTGCAATTCTCTGTATCTGGTGGTTTGAAATCTCCAAAATAGTACAAAGAGCTGTAATCAATGTGGTCTGGAAAACATGGGTGCATAACATATGGTTGTTGTGATCTTGGTTATTTAAATTAAAGCACATTGTCCCAGTTCACAGGGATGAGTGAAAGTAAGACCTGAAATTCACATAAATATTTCTCGGGGTGGGGGGATATAGTAAAATTAATATAATTCTACATATTTTAAAGACCACCTCTATTTTTAAAAATCCAACAATCCTTATAAAAATTAAGTAAAAACCTAAACTAGCAAAGTGACACCTGCCCCCCCATGGTTTATAAGTTATCAAAATCCACTGAAATGTGGTCTCAGCAACAATTTTATAAATAAATACATTCAATATATACATACATAATTTCAAAATTCTGATTATTCCATCCTTCTGTTTTCAATGAATCCTCAATAAATCCAGAGATAAGTCAGGTTTATGTTCCTTCCTATTTGTGTGTTCTAGAATCAGAGTTAGATGTAATTAAAAGTAGTTTAGTCCAACCCCTGCTGATGGAAGAAAATATATTACTACAGCCCTAAGATCAAAGAAAAGCCCTGCTGGATCAGGCCAAGGGCCCATCTAGTCCAGGTTCCTGTATCTCACATTGGTCCCACCAGATGCCTCTGGCAGCACATGGGACAACTAGATACCTGTCTCCTGATACTCCTTCCCTGCATCTGGCATTTTTGAGTTACCTTCCTTTTAAGCCTGGAGATTATACATCCCCATCATGGAATCTGTCTAATCCCCTTTTAAAGGCATCTAGGCCATCCAGCTTCTGCTTTTTAAAAAAGTCTCAAATGGAGAAGAGCTACTACCTCCCATTGCAGCCTGTTCTATTGATAAAGAGCTGTCCTATTCCAAAGTTCTTCATGTATGTTTTTAGTCTAAATGAGCAGTGGGCAAGTTGTGGCCCACCAGGGCTTACATCTAGTTGCTAGTCCCGGCTGGAGTGGATTCATTGGAGTAATGTGTCAGACAACAGAGAACAGACCAGGGCCAAGGTCAGCCTTGGTATCTTCAACACACTCACCAGGTTCCTGCTGCAAGAGGACATGACAGGTCCATGGCTGAAACAGGTACTGTATATGGGTGGCAAAATTTGCTGGGACTTTACCCATTGCAAGTTGAGTCTCTGGCTAAGCTAGGGCCATGGCAATGTGTCTATCTGTGATGGAGCTGGAAGTGGCACAAGAAGCCAGGAAAGACTGAGAACCTTTAATGGTGAGAGCTGGGAAAAGCATAAAGGGGGAAGAGCTGGAGGCCCAAAGGAGAAAGAAAGCAGTGAAGATGAGAATGTGGAGGAAGAGTGGAGCTAAGCTCAGGAGGACTGGCTCAATAATGTCTGGCATTCTGAGGTTCCATCGTACTTCTGTTATGCTGAGTTGGCAAAGTGCCCTTCTCCAGTGCTTGACTTTTCCTGCAGCCAGGGAAGTCGACTTCTAAACTCTTCTGAGGCTGTACCTGGGCTCAGGGAGTCTGGACCAGCTCAGGCTTTGCCTAGCATGACTCCACTTCCTGCCAAAATGCCCAACCTAATCCAGCTACAGTGGACCCTTGACTTACAGACGGCTCGACTTACAGACTTTTCGAGTTACAGACTTCTCTGGCTGCAAAATTTAGATTCGACTTGCAGCCAGAGAATCGACTTACAGACCAGAAAAAAACCAAAATGGAATAAAAATAGAATAAAAACCACTGATTATGGGATTAATCGGTTTTCAGTGCATTGTAGGTCAATGGAGATTCGACTTACAGACTTTTCGACTTGCAGCCACCATTCCAATACGGATTAATTCCTTAAGTAGAGGGTCCACTGTATATTGTTGGAGATGGCATCAACAGTTTAAGAGGCTCTGCCTACTAGAATGGACCTACAAACTTGAGAACAGCAGCAGAAGAGACTTGAGCACTGAAGGACTAGGGGTGACACAAACTGCTCCAAAGAAACGATGGAGTCAAGAGGTAAGGGATAAAGTCAAACCACCTTGACCAGCCATACGGGATGATGGGAGGTTGATAATCTAAAGAGGCTGATAGTTGAAGAATAAAGTAACTATATAGTTGAAGAATAAAGTATTCTATATAGTTCTATATAGTTGAATAAAGTATTGTACAGCATCTGCTGATCTTCTGTGTGGTGATGACTACCCACACAGGGCTCATTGATGTGCCTTTGCCCATGGAAGGCTTCGGTACAACACAATGGCACTTATACAACTGTTGACTTAATACTGGAAATTGATTCAGAAGATCTCATCTAATGTAGACTAGCAATGTGTTTTAGGGTCCAATATTTTTGGTACACAACTCCCATAAGCCCTAGCAAATTATAATTCCAATTGTTTGTTCCTATCTGGTGTGAAAATAGCTCCTACAACATATGTAGGGCTGTAATTTGCCCATTCTGGGTCTAAAACTCTTCCTGTGATTTGTATCTATTCATTTGAGTCCTATCCTCTGGACAACAGAAAACAAAATTTATCCTTTGGTTGCAACAGTCTTACAAATATTGGAAGAGGGCTAGCCCATCACTTCTTTGTAATCTTTTCTCCAGACTAAATATACAGTACTCAACATTCTGTCTTGTCTCTATCCTATCAATGAGATAATGAAATTGTTTAAAAAAATTTTTTTTTTGCCTTGGGCTTTGAGGTCTTCGGGTGAAGTTCTTATCTCTGTTTGGACCATCTTAGCTGGACATTTCCTGGATCCTCAGAGAAAATTTTCTTTGTGGTCAGTCTCAGGCTGTGGAGTTTCCCACCAAGGGAGCTAAACTGCCCATTCCCTGCTGTCCTTCTGGCTTCAGACTGGCTTTTAGCATTTGACTGCTGCTCAGGACTGTAA